>NC_142804.1:30216954-30278056 GCF_049724085.1 Artemia sp. Qi Xiang Cuo | reverse complement strand
CTCTTACTGCCCTAACGCGAAGAAACAGTTCTGTTTTTCATTTTAAAATGATGGCGATAGAATTGAGACATGGCCCCCTCCCCCCTTTCGCCATTGTCCTAAATATATTGTTAGACCTTAATTTGAAAATAATGAGATTTCACAGGTTCTCCGAATAGAGATTGCATAGGCCTGCGCTTAATAAATTGCAATTGTCTGCATGAAACCGTTTTAATTTGACAGGAGAAAAACACCCCATTTTGATCTGAGAAACCTTTTACAGAAAGTGCTTTAAAAAGGGTGACAGCTAATTTTAGGCCTCGCGCTGGAGCATTATGTCAAAACCAGAGCGGCATTTTTATTAAAAATTGAGGGAAGTCAATGTTATATTTTATATATTAAATATAAAAAATAAAATTTCAAAAAAAAAGATACAGGATACGTTTTTCTTTGTGCTATTATTTTTTTTAACCCCGGGGAGGGGGGGGGTTAGGGTTTTAGGCTAAAATAAAATATTGTATTTATTTAATATTTACGGAGTCACAGTTCATTTTGACTCTGGCTGCCGCGTTCGTAAACACATAGGAAAAAGGGTGAGAGCTAATTATAACCTCGCGCTGGAGCATTATGTCAAAACCAGAGCGGCATTTTCATTAAAAATTGACAGAAGTCAGTGGTCGCTTTTAGCTAGGATATAGAAGGAAGGAATATAACGAAATGGTATTTCTTTTTGCGAGAGTTTTGTTGTAAAACAGTGCGTGGGGGGGGGCCAGGTTGGGAGGGGAAAAGAAAATATTTTATGTATTTAATTTTGACGGAGAAACAGTTCCTTTTGACTTTGGCTGCCGCACTCGTAAACACATAGGAAAAGGGGTGACAGCTAATTTTAACCTCGCGTAGAGCATTATGTCAAAACCAGAGTGGCATTTTCATTAAAAATTGACAGAAGTCAATGGTCGCTTTTAGCTAGGATATAGAACACTTAAAATTGCATAAATTTAGCGAAAGGATTATTATTTCTTTTTGCTAGAATTTTGGTTGTAAAACAGTGAGGGGGGGGGGTTGGGGTAAAGGAATATATGTACGTTTTAGCTGAATATACTGGAGGAGGTCCACGGAAAATAATTTTATTTGAAAATGTACTAAAACGGAACTTACATGGTAAATTGTAGTTGACAAGGCTTCTAATTCATCAATATTATCCATTGTTGTTTCCATTGTGTCAAAATACTTTCTGATAATTTAATCACATTGCATGTCCGTTATATACAAAATCTCAAGGGCGAATTGTTATGTAATGGGGAAAATTATATGTAAGCAGGCCCCTGATTGGTTGAAAAGGAGGATGTAACCGACTCGCTGATTGGCTGAGAAGGAAACACGTGATCTAACTGTTTCCGGGAAACTCATAACATTTGGCTTGAACAACAACAACAACAAATACTATTTCTGGATCATAACATTCACGATCGATTACGCAATCAAGTTCTCGGGAATTCACTTCCCCCTCGAGTCCTAGATCAATAACATTGTTCCCGTTAGAATTCAATGCGCATGTGCAACCTTCGTTCCGGAGTTATTACACATAGAAACATCAAATAAATCGACCTTGGCAAAAGAGGTCATTGACTGATTACGCAATCATTCTCCCCGTGGAGTCCATGCCCATATATGGAGCCCCGTCAGTATTCTATGCCCATATAAGGAGTCCCCGTGGGGCTGGTACCCCCCATTCTACTTCAATTGCTGTATCTGATAAGTCATATTATGAATATGAATATTGTATCCGTCCATTACAAGGAATTTTATAAAAAGTGATAGTCTAATGTGCATAGAAAATGCAAATAACCTGTTTTTCAGTTGATATTTATATCAGAATAGGGGAAATTTGGATGAATTCTCATTTAATTCGTAGTGTTTATATCTATGGCCCTGTTACACTCAGAAACCAACAAGCAATTATAAAAAATCCTCTAGCTTTTAAGTGAAGTTTCTGATTAGGCAGCTAGTAAAAATGATGCTAGAAAAGATTTTCTAGTTTTCAATTAAAAAGTACTTTATATCTACCATAATCCAACACTACCATATTATACAAGACCTTTCATTTTTAAGAAGTTTTTCTAAGAAAAGTAAAGGCCATATTTAACTTAGAATCAGCAGAAACAAATTCCTAGAATAATTAAAACTCAAGACAACATATACTACAATTCAAAAAGAAATGAAACCCAAAAGGAAGAGAAATTAAATAAAAATCATAGTAAAAAAAAAATACAACAGATACTAATGTAAATGAATAAATGAATCTTAAGATGAGTAAAACTTAGATTGAATATGCAAATCAAGCTTAAAGCGAATACAAATCATGGCGAACAGGAGTTTGGCCACTGCCCCTACCCCTAACTATACAAATATGGAGCCTACTGCGCCAATTTCGCTTTAGTATAAACAAATTACAATATAAATTTTTTCTTTTGTACTTATTTAAACACTGAAAATAAATAAAAAAAATAGTCAAATAAAATCTTGAACTGCTGAGCTTTCAGCAATTAATATAACTGCATATCAAATATTTTGTTTAATTTCATCATTTCTTTCCAAGGACTGTTCAAGACAAATATAGTTTTCAGTAAAGCGCAAATGGCACAGTTGGCTATAGACTTTTACAGTTAGGGAAAGGCGCAGTTGCCAAACTCTTGTTTGTAGGGATTTTTGTTCGTTTGAGCTTGATGATCAAATATTTTCCGAAGGATTGCAATTAAAAGGATTGCATTTGAGATATCATTTTCAGAAAATAGCTATCTCAAAATTTTGATGAGGTCTATCTGGGACGAAAGGTGCAGGGAGGGTACTGGTTGCCCTCCGATCATTTTTGACTCTTAATAAGGAAACTAGAACTTTTAATCTCCAGTCAAAGAGGCCTCCTCCAAGTTTATACTACCACCCTTTTCATAAAAGCCTTATGTTTCTTATGGTCTTGTATAGCAGTAAAAACAACGGTGTACAAAATGACGTGATGGGGCGCTTGCTGCCCTCTGATCACTTTTCATTTTTTAAAATAAAACTAGAAATTTCAATTTCCAATCAAGCGAGCCTCCTCAAAAGCTTATACGACCACTCCTTCCATAAAAATTTCATATACCCCTGGGAAATAACTTTTATGAGCCCCGGGGTAAAACCTTGGCTCAGGGGGGGGGGGGGTGTGTCAAAGCCGCAGGCATATTTATATCCTCTTTAAACCATTTTGAATAAAATGGCTATCTCAAAATTAAGAAAATCAGGGTGGGGGGGGGTTAATTCCCCTCCAATCATTTTTGACTCTCAAAACGGAAACTAGAACTTTCAATATACAATAAAATTAGCCTCTTGCAAAGTCTATACGGCCACCCCTTCCATATAAACCTTATATGCCCCCGGGCATAGCGTAAAACATTTACTCCACGGAGCTCTGGGGATTGTGTCGACTCTGGAGGTATTGCTGTATGATCTTTGGACTATTTTAAACAAAATGATTATCTCAAAGTATCGATCACATGCATTTGGGGAAAGTGGGCGTGGTGGGCTATTTACCATCCTATCACTTTTGACTCTTAAAAGGGCACTAGATTTTCCGATTTACAATCGAATGAGCCTCCTCTGAATTTATAAGACCACTATGAAAAAAAATGATAAATAATAATAAATAAAAATAAGACATTGAAGCCTAATTGTCTTTACTATAGGTAACGCTGTAGCGCTGCCACTGACCAAATAGTTAAGTTTAAATTTATATCTTTACTAAATGGGTTTTTCTTCATATAATAGCATGGGAACAACTTCAGGGAAAAAATAAATCTTCTAACAAATGAGTTTTCAAATGGTAGACTTTTTCTGTCTATGTCTATTAAACTTAAAAAAAAACAAAAAAAAACGGCCATTGTGTAATTATGGACATAGTGTAATTGTCATTCAATTCCTATTTTCCTTCCACTCTTCTCATTTATAAATATGTAAAGCTAATGGATCGAATAATTAAAACTTGGCTTTACGTACAAAGTTCACACTGTTACTGACAGAGCAATTTTTCCCTTTTCAAATGGGAGACTCTCGAACTTACAGGTTCCGAAAGCTAAGTACATATTGAAAAAAAGAAGAAATAACTCCTTTAGACGTAAAGATATGTATACATATATATATATATTATATATATATATATATATATATATATATATATATATATATATATATATATATATATATATATATATATATATATTATATATATATATATATATATATATATATATATATATATATATATATATATATATATATATATATATATATATATATATATATATATATATATATATATATATATATATATATATATATATATATATATATATATATTTATATATATATACTATATATATATATATATATATATATATATATATATATATATATATATATATATATATATATATATATATATATATATATATATCTTTGTTTTTGAAAATTCAAGGGGTGTTGATGAAGCCGTTATTTTACGGAAAGGAGTGGACTTTTTTAAAGATTTGGAAACTGTTAAGTCAGAGAAAGCAAATCTATGGAGTTTTGTGAATGAAAATGATCCCCCTGTCAGAAGAGACACTAATACAATTCTCAGTCACCTGCAAGATATTATAGACCTTATGAAGAAATGTGATGCCGATGGAAAACAGCTCCCTTGTTTTGACATCAAAAGACCTACATAAGTCCCTGTTATCTCTGTTATTGTGTTTACGCACGTCACAGCCAAGTTTACGAGCCTTGAGCAAGCGATTTCGCTAGTTTCTGCCAAGATTGATTCGTACAATCTGAACTTCCTCAAATACCTGTGATTAGCCAACCTACTGCGTGTAAAACGCATACTACAATTTTGATCTCCGATCCCCCACCTGAGCATGGTGACCCGCTAAAGTGAAAATCAGCAATAGACTCAATTTCTGGTCATCAGCTAGTGTCCAGAGTGCGAGCGACTAAAAAGCGGTGGACGGTGAATATTGAGAAATCTGCAGCTGAAGATTTTTGCAAATCAGCAAAGGAAGCTCTACCTGGTTCTAGTGTGAAAGTTTTATCTAAAAAACACACTGGTGTTATTCGAGAAGTCCCGTCTGATTTTGACCTTGAAATGCTACAGAACCAGTTTGGTATAATCGGGTCCAGTCGGTTTGGAACAAGCAAATCGGTTAAACTTGAATTTGCAGACACGATTACGAAAGGATCATTTCTGCGAAACGGTGTGAAGATTGGGTATGAAAACTTCCGTGTTTATGAGTTCAAGCAATTGCCAAAGTGTTGCTTCAAGTGTCGTTCCCCTGGGCATTTGGAAAGTGCATGTACTAGTAGCACTCCTAAGTGCGCTCATTGTGCGGGACCTCATTTATCTACGAACAGTGATCGGTTTATGAAATCTCTAAAATGTGTCAACTATCAAGGATCTCATCCTTCTTATAGCTTATGATGCCCTGTAAATAAAAAGATCACTGATAAAGTCTGTTCTCAGAAATTGGATCTGGACATAAATATATTCTCATTTAATTATTTTGGTACGAGAGGTAAGGACTTTTTTTTTATTGATGATCTGTATGTTAATTACTACGTTGTTTGTCTCCAAGAACATCTACTGACTGCCTTTAGCGAAAATTTTCTGAGACGAAGCAGTGATCACGTTGTTTTTGTGCGTCCAGCTAAAATTACGCGTGGCCGCCCTTCTGGCGGCTTAGCATGTGTTTTTAAGAAAAATATTTCTGGTGCGAGTCCTGCGATTTTCCAATCAGATGACACTTTTCTTGCGGTGTGTCTTGGTAATATTGTATTAATTTATGTGTATCTGCCATATAATGATAGTTCAGATCGTTCACTTCAGAATTCCTCTTGTGATTGTAAGGTCTTAAAACTTTAGTTCAAAAGATATCGGATAACGGATTTTATTTTGTTATTGCTGGTGATTTTAATAACGATCTGGTTTCTGACAATATAAGGAATGGTCAGTTTTTTGATTCTCCCCCGGCTTATAAAATTGTTCGGAAGTCCCATGATTATACGTATATTCACCATTCAGGTGGTAAATCAGACATTGATCACGTTATTTGTTCTGCAGCTCTTGTCTGCTCGCCAGTTACGGTTCATTTTGACGAGAATGATCTTGATCACCTTCCGGTGTCTTTTTGTTTATAAAAGTCTGTTGTTTGTTCTGGGAGTGTGTCTAAGAGTAGTGGTGTACGTTCTAAATGGTTTTATAAGCCTGATTGGAATGATGCGAATTTTTCTGTTTATCTTATAACATTGGCTTCACTTCTAAGTACAATTTATGTTCCTTATCAGCTTTTGCAGTGTAGTCAGAATTTTATTTATGCTAAATATGAAATAGACCGATATTATCATTCTATCCTTTCTGCTATGAAAGAAGCTGAAAAAATTTCTGTCCCAGTAAAGCGAATCCGAAAGAATACTCAAAAGCCTCTTTGGTCACTTGACGCTAACCTTAAGGCCTGTAAAAATAAAGCTAAATTTTGGCTAAAAATTTGGACAGATTGTGGTCGGCCTAGGTCCGGTAATGTTTTTCTTATTAAACAGAAAACTAAATTAGAATTTAAGAAGTATCTAAAAGTGTCCGATACCGAGGGCTTGATTTTCCATCTTCGCCTAAAGATTGGAGGAAAGTAATTAATTCAAGTAAAACAGATGATTCTGATGTAAGTAGTAATGCTATTCCACCAAGTTCTTGGCATGCATATTATTCGAAGATTTTCTCCGTTTTGAATTATTCTGTTCATAGAAAGTTTGGTTAAACATTTGTTAAAAGTGTCCCTAGATTTCTAAGTCAGCTTTTTCTTTTCCATATATCGCGTTGTGAAGTTTTGAACGCTTTGAATCATCTGAAGTCAAAATCTATTGATACTGATTGTCTCTCTAAAAAGCATCTAACTCCCCAATGTGCTAAACTTGTGTCACATCTTGCGCTTCTGTTTCAAATTTTGCTTGGCATTTTCTGTCGTCCCGGAAAGCTTTTTGTGTGGCAGCGTGACTTCAATTTTAAAAAGAGGTAAACCGCCAACAGATTGCTCTTCTTACCGTCCAGTTTCTGTTTCTTGTAATATAAGCAAGGTCTTCGAGTATATTCTTTTACCTAATTTAACTCGAAATATTTCTTTCTTTGGTGAAAATTAACTTGGTTTCAGACCTGGTGTGGGGTGCCAACATGCTCATCGTGCCCTTTCTTCTATTCTACTTTCTAATTCTTCTAAGGGTAAAGGCGTATATCTCTGTACACTTGATCTTTCAAAGGCTTTTGATTCTGTTGTTCATAACCAGCTTTTCTTTTCTTTGGCTTTTTCTGGTGTTAATTTTTCGGTTATTTACCTTCTACGGTTTTAGTATTCTAATTCTTACCTCCGCCTGAAATCTTCTCCAGAAACAACTATTAAAGTACTTCGTGGTGTTAGACAGGGAGGTGTTTTATCACCAACCCTGTTCAAAATTTATATTTCTACTGTTCTGGAAAAGATCTCAGGCACTTATTTTTCCGGTTCTACTGATATTTCTTACATTGCCTATGCTGATGACATTCTGTTGATTAGTCGTACTAAGTCTGCTCTTTCTGCGATGGTTTCCTTAGTTTCTCAGTCTTTCCTAAATATTGGTCTATCTCTGAATCTTGACAAGTGTGAATTCTAATCTTATAATCTGTCTTCGTCTACTCCTCTGGTATGTAATGAATTTTCTGTACTTTCTGTCTCTTCCTTTCGGTGGCTTGGTATTACTGTTTCTAATTCTCTAGCTCTCTTTCGTAAACAGATTGTTGCTGATTCAGTAAGAAAAAATCATTTCAGTTATTCAAAAATTGTAGCAAATCGTGGAAAATATAACAGAAGAGCTCTTGGGCGCTTATTCTCGACTTTTTCTGATCATTCTGTGCTTTTTTTTCGGGTGTTCATTCTGTTCTTAAGCTAAAGGATTTAAAAAAGATTAAAGTTAGTTATTTCAAATTTTGCAAATTTCTTCTTTCTCTGCCGCCATGGACTAGAAATCGGTATCTAGTTAAAAAATTTTATGTTACGGATGTAACTCAAAAGCTCGGTGACCTACACAAAAAGCTTTCTGCAGATGCATTTTGTAAATTTGGGCCTGACCACGGTCTTTTACAGTTCTTGCCTTAGTTTAATTTAATTGCTAGTGTTTGTTGAGTTCTTTTTTGTTTTTCTTTTTTATTATTATGTACTCCACTTGTACTACTTTTTGTTAGTTGTTGGTAATAAATGATTGATTGATTGAATGTAAATATCAACTTAATACCATCAACCGTTCCTGAAGCATTGCTGTTACGTGTTCTTGACAACCTGTGTGGGCATAGTGTGTTTCGTTTCAGATCAATACTATTTCAATATTCTCCAATTTTTTTCTTCTCAGTACCTTTAGCTTTAGTAGTAACAGTAGCAATAGTAATAATAGCAGCAGTGTGAGTGGAAGCAGAAGCATAAGGATGCAAATACTAGTTTTTTGTCAGTTCAACATACCCCACAAAAGCTCTGTAAATTTCAACTTAAAACACCAAACTGTTCCTAAGATATTGCTGATGCGCCCTTTAGACAACGTGCATACAGACGGCGTGTTACTTACGTAGAACTTAGGTCCTCTTGAGCCATCTGTGGTCCCTAGGGCATTGGTGAAGCCTCAACAAACGTCACGTATTGGTAATGTGGCGAGAACATCCTCCCACTGGGGTTGTATGGATGTGTGAGCACTGCATAGATCATGATCGTACGTGTGTCTGAGGGTGTTTTTCGGTCTTCCCCTCCGTCGACCCTCACGCGTCTGCCATTGCTGAACCTAGTATGGGATTCTGGAGTCCTCCATCCGAAGGATGCGGCAAAAATAGCTCCATCTCTTCTTCTTAATCACTCCAGTAATAAGTGACTGGCCAGTTCTTCTGCGTACCTCGATGTTGCTGACTGTTTGACGCCAACAGATATTCAGCATGCGTCTGAAGCACATATTTTAGAAAGCTGTGAGTCTTTTCACTGTCCTAACATCTAGTTTCCAGCACTCACTGGCATACAATAGCATTAACAAAACGTTGCTATTTAGAAGTTGCAGCTTTAGTGCAAACGAGTACTTCTTTGGTTTCCATACTGGCTTAAGTTTCTTGAAAGCAGCGTTTGCAATACCAATTCTTCTCTTGACCTCATTTTGCACCTCTCCTGTGAAATTGACCCAGCTTCCGAGGTACTTATATTCCTAGACTTGTTCGACTCTGCCATTTTTGTACAGGAGCTCGACTGGCGAGCCTGATGTTGCCATTGATTTAGTCTTGTCTATAATGATGTTTAGGCCGACTTTCTCCGCTTCAACTCTCACTTTGTTAAGGATCTCCTGGAATCGCTGCTTTGCCTTTTCCAGGAGTGCCACTTCATCCGTAAAGTCGAGGTCCGAGAATATTTTATTTCCGACTGTTACTCCAAAGCCAGTCGCTTCTAGCAAAACATGGCCCATTACAATAACAAATAAAAACGGTGATAAAACAATCCCTGTCGCACTCCTGACATATTTTGAAGTATCTAGTTGCTCGGTTCTCTATCTTTACGCAACAATCCGTATTTTCGTAAATGACCATGATCAAACTTATTCTTTTCTTGGGGACACCATAATACTGTAGAATTTCCCAAAGTGTGTCACGGTCCACAAAATTGAAGGTCTTTTCAAAATCAATGAAAAGTATGGAAATCTTATTAGACCTTTCATTTGCTTCTTCTGTCAGTCTCCTGAGCGTGAATATTTGGTCTGAACAAGATCTACCTGTACGAAAGCCATGTTACTCTCCTCTCAGATACGGGTCGAGTGCTTTTTTCAGGCGCTCAAGAATTACAAGCGCTACAACCTTACTTGGTGCTGATATTAGGTATATACCTCGCCAGTTATAGAAGGTAAGTGCATCCCTTTTCTTAAATATCTTAACAATTATCCCTTTGGTCTAGTTGTCAGAGACCTTTTCGGATTGCCAAACTGTTGCAGTCAGTGTTATCCACACTGAGAGGCGTGTCCTCACTGATGCCTTGATTATTTCCGAAGTTATGCAGTCTTCGCCATTCTTGGGTTTCTTCACTGCAACAAGTATTTCCGCAGATGTGAAGGGATTTTTGTCCATTTGCAGGTTAAGAAATGGCATTGAAGAGATGCTGTCTCGGTCAGTTGTTCTCGGCATATTTAAAACCTTCTCGAAGTGGGATACCCACCTTTCGTCAATTTTCTCAGTTTCGGTGAGAACATTTCCGCTCTCATCTTTGATGTGGCTGGATCTGCTGAGCAGCTTTCCTAGCATTTCATTTGTGAGCCTGTAAACTGCTTTGGAGTCTCCTTTTCTAGCTGCTTCCTCTGCTAGTCTAGCCTTTTCTTCTACAGAAAAGGCTAGACTAGGCTAGATTTTCCGCTTGTCAGCTTTTGCCGACTTCTTGATTTCTTTGTCCTTCATTCTATGCAGCACATTTGCGAAAACCAAAGGTCTGTCGCCACCAGCGGAGAGAAATATATTTGAGTGCATCCTGAACAACTTGATGTAATGTTGTTTTCATTTTTAGCCATGCTGTTTCCGAACTGTCTGTGCAGTCTTCTATTTCAAGCAAAGCGAATGAGTTCTTCAACTCCATACAAAATTTTCTTCTGGTTCCTCGGTCATGTAACTTACCTACATCATAAGGATTGCAACGGCGTGTTGCGATCCAGCTTTCCTTCTCCCCTTAGATTCCTTGAAAATTCCCTGCATATTCATATTCTTCTTGAAATTTTCATTTTAATGCTCTTAGCAATAAAAGTAGTTGTACTCGAAGTAGTAGTTTCAGTAGTATTAGTAGTAAATCTAGCAGTGGTAGTAGTAATCGATCTTCCCCGTTAAGCATTTTCTGAAAGTTCAGACTTCATAGACAAATCCATTCGTGAGATAGACTTCTTTAAATGCTTATTTAAGTACCTTTGGTGTTAATAGGGCTTGCAATAGAAGTAGTAGTTGAAGAAGGTGTAGCAGTAGTAGCAGTGGTAGTAGTATTGGTAGCAGCATAAAAATAGTTTGTAATACCAAAGGATTATAGTATTATAATTTTTTGGTATATAATACTATTTGAATGGCTATACAATACAGAGGTAAGACCATACATAGATTTGGGTCATTGACCTACATACAGACAGGTACCAGCTGGCATCTCATTCGTATAATATTCCTGTCAGGACGCGATTAGTAAATATTCAATCTCCATTGAATAAAAGCAATGTTCAGTTGTTATAATACTTAATATTCAAGTCATGAAAATTATATAAATAAATGTTTTATCTTTCGAAAATATTGTTTAGTATTGAGGTATGCATAAAGTTGAAATTACGAAAATCGTAAAATATTTTAAGCAATGAAACGACAGCCCTTGCTCGTCCATGTCCCAGCCTCCAAGGATCTCAATGCCTCGCCCCTCCAACTTATTGTCCCCTTTTTTTTACTTATTTTTTTAAGTGGGTTTTGTTTGATTTTTTTTAACTTAAATTTGTTTTTTCACTTAGAAATTATTTCAACTTTTTGTCACGTCTTAATATGACAGAAAATATACTCAAACAAAAAAAAATAACTTGCGATTCTTTCGAAATATGAAACGAAGATGATTTAGATAAGTTAGTCATGATTTTTACTATTCAATTTTAATTTCAATTTATAACTGGGATTTATTTTACTATATACATAAAAACAAACAAACAAAATACCCACAGAAGCAAGCTTGTGCGGGGGTAATCCCTTCTAGACGCATAAAAAATCATAATAACAAAATAATATCCAAAATAATAACTATTTTCAATTAATATGAATACAAATCAAATTACTGCCCTCCCACAAAAAAAATAGTCCTAAAATAATATACGTACCCACTTTAAAATAATCCCGGACCCCCCCCCCCCCCTTTTTAGCCAATTCATTAAAAATAATAAATTACTAAACAATACGATCTCAATAAACTACGGAACAGCAGCATGTCATCCACACATTTAAGTTCCACTGGTAAACTATTCCAAGCACTCGGACCGGCATGACGGATAGAAAAAAATGATCTTGTCGCTTTCGGAATCGGTCTTCGAAATTCATCCAAATTTCTAGTTCCATGCTCATGAATATCACCCCCACTCACAAACATTCCCTTAAAACAAACAGTAACACTACCATAAAGATACTTAAACATGAACTGTGTTTTATAAAATTTAAAAAGACCCGATACCGGTAGAATCTTCAGCGTCATAAACTCATTACGAACAGATGATCCTCTATTATCCTTACCAATCAAAAGCCTTATTGCCGAATTTTGTAGTACACGCAGGGGCAGAAGATGCGTTCCAAAAGTAGACGACCATACTGAAGAACAATATAATAGATATGGATGTACAATTGAAAAATACAATAATCTTAATATACTAGTTGGGAGAAAATTTTTCAGTTTACGCATAATTCCAACATTACGTGCAAGTTTCATAGACACACAAACAATATGATCTACAAAACTTAAAGTTTCATCAATAATAATCCCCAAATATCTAACACTCCTCTTTCGTGGAATCATTGATGTACCATTACTTAAATTATTCACCCATGGGTAATAACTTGGAGATCTGCTATATATCAATAAACTAGACTTATTACAATTAAGTTTTAACCTATTACTTCTCATCCACCTTTCTATATTCTTAACACCTTCTCGTAATTGCGACATCAATTCATTCTCAGTCCTACCACATACGGTTAATTTCGTGTCGTCAGCAAACATAACTAGGGCTTTACTAGGTTTAAGTGCCTCTAGAGGAGGTTTAATAATAGTATACAACCCATCAACTGCACTTGACAAGTCATTTATATAAATAGAAAACAAAAGTGGGCCTAGGGGTGATCCCTGGGGAACTCCACAATTTATAAATCTACTGTCAGAACGTGCATCATTAACCTCCACAAACATTGACCTTGAATTTAAGAATGATTCTAACAACTTCAAAGCATTTCCCCTAATACCACAATTTTCTAACTTCATTAACAAAATATCATAAGATACAGTGTCGAACGCTTTCGCAATATCCAGAAAAATTGATGCAACTTTAAGGTTATTGTCTAATGCATCATTAACATAAGTAGTCAAAAACAACAATGCATGCTCACTAGAATAACCTTTTCTGAAACCAAATTGATTTTGATAAAAAAACAAATTCTTTTCAAGATACTTTTCTAGCCTTATATATACTAGCTTCTCGAAAATTCTAGCAATAACTGGTAGCAGCGAAATGGGACGGTAATTACTTATATCATTTTTATCACCCCCCTTAAATATTGGAACAATCTTCGCTCGTTTCAAACACTTTGGAAACACACCACTTTTAAAACAACCATTTATTAGTGAAACCAGTTGTTTAATAACACATTGTAGAACAAACTTTAGAACTCTTATAGATATTAGATCAACACCTGAAGCTTTATTTTTCATAGCCATTATTACATCTGTTATTTCACTTTCCGTTACCTTAGTCATTAAAATAGAAGTATCACAACTGGGAGGAAGATATTGATCAAAAGTACCATCACTCCTATCACAATAAATAGATCCGGCAACATTATTACCTCCACTAGAAAAATAATCACACATCTGATTGGAAAGTTGAACTGGAGTTTGATCTGACTGAAGATTTGGCAACGTAACTCTTCTCTTGCCAATAAGAGGCCTGAGGAGACTCCACGTCTTTGCCGGGTTACCCTCACTCTTCTTAAATTCTTTAGCTAAATACTCAATTCTAGCCTTCCTCAATAATTTATTTAAAGCAACATTATACTTACGATACATTTGCTGGTTTAGTACGCGTGCCTCAATTATACTCTTTTTATATCATTCATGGCGCCTTCTCATAGATCTAAGAAGACTACTGGTAATCCACGGTTTTCTTGCAGAATCATAATTACTCTTGTTTTTTTTTTTACGCATCCGGCAGTTTTCTCTTAGACTACTACACAAATGATCATACCACTTACAAAATTTAATATCCGGATCACATATTGCATTCAAAAACTCCCAATCCAAACACTCTAAATCATTCTTAAATCGTACAAGAGAATCCGCGTCCACAGTCGGTACAATTGGGCTACAAAAACTCCCAGCTGTATAATTATGGTCCACTTCAGCAGAAAGAAACACTCCACAGTGGTCAGAAACATCATTTACCAGCACTCCTGGTTTCCAAAAATTCACGTTCGTGAATATATTATCAATTAAACTAGCTGACGTGTTACAAATCCTTGTACAAATATTTATACCTGGGAACAATCCGAAACTAGACATTAAATTTAACAAACTAGTAGTTGCACGATTACTAAGTACCATCATATCTATGTTAAAATCACCCGCTATGAAACTTGGGCAACCTGATACATTCAACATTTCCAATTGCTGCTCCAATAACTCTAAAAACTCTATCTCTGAAGCAGAAGGCGGCTTATACAAAATAAGAACCAAAAACTTGGATCCATTTCTACTTATTTCCAACACCATTGACTCAAAAATCATTTCACGATAAATGCAAATATCCTGTCTAGTCTTAACTGCAAAACCTGATTTAATATAAACTGCTAATCCTCCATGCTGTCGAGTCTCCCTATTCCTATTAATAAATTCATAACCATTAATATCTAACAAAGATGAGTTATCGTTCCGAAGCCATGTCTCAGTCAACGCCAACACATCAAAATTCGGATCCGAACACAAATCTGAAATATAATGTAGAGAACTATTTAACCCCCGGCAGTTTAGATGTAATATATGCAGAGTTTGTGGCCCCCGCCGCGTCACATAATCCTTAAGATCACTTGCAAATACATACTTAGAATTTTCCAAACAAACCTGATTATTCCCATCTCCATCAAACTCTCGATTTAACATCTCATTCATTCGATCCGCAAACTTTACGTGACCATTCTCAAGCAGCGCCAGTCTCTCATTATTTAATACCATTATCAAATTTCAACTTACATTGTAGGGCAGAACTTGTACTCAGCAACAAAAATCCCAAATATTCAATCATATAACGGAACGAAAGTAATATAAAAAAAACAAAAGAAACATAGAAAAAATCAAAATAACGAAAGGATACAACGAAAACATGCTTATTGTCAAAACACATACTTTTTAATACTCTGGTATGTTAACTTCAGGGAACCTGATTATTAACTTCATCATAACATAATATTCACTTATTATATTTCACCAGCAAACAGACTAAGGGAAATTTCATCTAATATCATTTCAGAACGCCACTCCACTACCTCTAGCGCCTCTCCGACCAGCTTGGATACGCCCACTGCTAGTCGCCATTTCACCATCTTGGGGATTAATAAGCTCCTGTACAAATTCACCAGCATTGTACTTTGTAACTGAGCCATCTGGACGCCTTATGAACAAGCAGGGGGCACGGACTTAGAGACCCAACTTTCTATGCCGCGTTCACGTAGCTTCATGCGAGTCAAGATCAGCTTTTTTCGTGCTTCTCGAACACATTGCGGAGCATCATCTGATATATAAATATTCTGAAAACCACAAATAGACTTTCCTTGAAGTTTCCTCGCGTTCTTCAGCAGTAGTAATTTAGAGCTTTTCGAAAATAAGTCAACTTTCAAGAATTTCTTATCTCGTTTAAAGTCCAAAATCTTAAATGACGGAACATCATCTAAACCCAGACCCTGCACAACAATCTCCTTGAAAATTGTAGCACCTTCAATTTCATCCTTTGCTTTAATATTCCAAATCAAAATATTGTTTTCTGAAGGCTTGCTTTCTAAATTCATCATTCGTGTCGAGATACTAGTCAACTCGGATCTCAAAAGCTGATTTTCATCAACGAGGACTTTCACTTGATTTGTCATATTTTTATTCTCATTCTCAATTGCAGCAACTTTCGGTTCTAGCGCTGAAACTATCGATATCGAGTCAGTTACTGTAGTTTCTAGGCTTTTAACACGATCCTCAAGGCCTCTGAACCCAGTTGTTAATACATCCAATTTAGAGCTATTTGCAGTAACAATCTCCAAGATTTTGCTGAAATTATCTGATAGACTTTTTAGTTCGTGTCTCTCATTGCTAGATTCTGCGGGTTCCTGAGACACATCCAAATTAATCTCTTGCATAGACCCATCTTGTAGACGAACTTTTCTCTTTCTGCCCATTGTGTGTTAAAAAAAAAAAAAATATGTTATGTTTCCTTAAGTCTCAATTTCACCCAGTCAGACACTTGCTAATCACAGGATGCTCTCGCTCGCCACTGCTAAACTCGTTAATCCACAAAACAGGTTCCCCGAGCATAAAAAGGTCTTACTCGCTTGGGTTCATTTTGATAACTTGCTTAAAAGCAGTGATGCCCAGCAGCATAGGTGTTTCCATGTTTCACTTATTGGGTCAGATACACAGAGAGTCTTTCCTTACTGTTCCAGGTACTAAGGAATCACTCAATTGATAGGTATATAGTTCATAGTTCTATTTCTAAATGCCTACTAAAATTGCAAAGGCCTACCTTAGAATGTGCCAGCCATATGCTCCGGCACTAGAGTTATCGAGTGGGTCCTAATTTAGGCAAATCAACGCTCAGGATGCAGCGTGTTAACACAAATGGTGGTATGAAGTGAGCAATCCCTCGTATTTAAATCAGCTGGATTTTTTCACGAAAAGTTAATTGCGCAATCTAACCAAGTACTTTGGCCTAATTTCTTTTTTTTGTTACGAGTCAATAACTCCTTTTTTTGTTAACTCAGGTAGTCAAGATACGCTAGGCAATTCATTCGGAATCATAATCCTTTGACGAAACCTGAAAACATTGCCAAATCTAAACTAGCTTCACTGAGATTAGAATTCACTTTTATTAGAAAAATGATGTTTGTAGTAACGCTTTTCTTTTTTTTACTTAGAATGTTTTGAACTTAGAATTTTTTTTGGACTTAAATATTGACGAAGACCACACTGCCTTTCCATATCAAACAAACACAACTAAAAACAATAGGGAATTTTTTTCTAAGACACTGCAATTTAAATCGGTGAATCTTTCGGCCCTTTGTCCAAGGGCCGTCTTCAGCACAACATTAAATTATATATATATATATGTATATATATATATATATATATATAAATATATATATATATATATATATATATATATATATATATATATATATATATATATATATATATATATATATATATATATATATATATATATATATATATATATATATATATATATATATATATATATAAACAACTTACATTAAAATGCGAAGTTTAAAACTAAAAATGCTCTTAAAAACTTTTAAAAAAGCCCCAGTATCCTTACTTCAACAAAGTTCAACCAGGACTGATTAATAAAATGATGAGAGAGGATGAATTCATTCAAACGAAATAAAATGAAATTATTAACTGCAAGTTTTCAAAGCTAATCTTGCTTTTTTAGCAGCTAGTCTTAAAGGCCTTTTTGTAACGGGTTCAATACTATTGTCAATTGGTGTAATAAAATATTTTGTTAGATCATTTTTAATTAAATTTGAGCATAAAGAATTCAGTAAATATTCTCATAAGTCCCTATTTAAGGAAATATTTTTATTTATTTTGAACCTAATTTCGATTGATTCCCGGACTACCTGTTTTTATCCCCGAATCCCTACTAATGAGAGAAGATTTTCAAAAAGTATTGTGTGGCTGGGATTATCAAATATATGGCTAGCTAAAGCAGAATCAAAGGAGTTATTAGAACTATTTGCAATTAACGCTTAGACTATGTCTTCTTTATGCTGGTATATCCGTTTTTCTATATTCTGATGAGTTCTGCCAACGGAGTAATTGCCACAATCGCATGGTATTTGATAAACCCCTCTTTGGCGAGTAACTGGGGTTTTATCTTTACCGGAGTTTAAGAAATTTGTGATTTTAAAATTATTAGTGAAAACTAAATACAAATTGTTTTTTTTTTGTGCAAATATTTTTTATTTTTGTTGTGATTCTTGGGATGTACGGAAGATAGATTATATTAGAGGGTTTTTCTGGAGCCTTACATTGTGAAATATTGTTGATTTTACGAAAATGTCTTTTTAGTCTACGTTTTATCGTATTATTGACAAAAGGAATGGGGTATCTGTTGCCAAAAAGAATATCTCTGATAAAATTTATTTCTGATTTTATATATGAATCGGAGCAAATATTCAGGGCACGGTCAATGAGAGAAGTTACAACTGCTCTTTTAACTTGTGGGGGGGGGGGTGATTTGAATTAAAATGAAGATATCTATTGTTTTGTGTTGGTTTTCTATAGATAGTGAAGTCCAAATTATTAGTATTACGGATAATTAGCACATCTAAAAATGGTAGTTTATTTTCAAATTCAATTTCTAGGGTAAACTGCATATTTCTATCATAGGTATTAAGATGATCTAGGAAACCCCGAAGTTCAATTTCCCCATACTTCCAAAGTGAATTTACGTCATCCATGTAACGACCCCAATATACATGTTTTAAAGAATAAGAATTTAATGCCCAATTTTCAAGGTTCTCGACATAAATATTTATGTCGAGAACCTTGAAAATTGGGCATTAGATTCTTATTTTTTTAAACATTTATATTGGGGTTGTTACATGGATGACGTAATTTCACTTTGGAATTATCAGAATCTAGAATAACGGTTACACCAGCATAGAGAAGACATAGACAAAGCGTTAATTGCTAATAGTTCTAATAACTCCTTTGATTCTACTTTAGCTAGCCATATAGTTGATAATCCCAGCCACACAATACTTTTCGAAAAATCTTCTCTCATTAGTAGTGATTTGGAAACAAAACAGGTAGTCCGGGAATCAATCGAAATTAGGCTCAAAATAAATAAAAATAGGGACTTAGGAGAATATTCACTGAATTCTTTATACTCAACTTTGATTGTAAATGATATAACAAAATATTTTATTAAACCAATTGCCAATAGTATTGAACCCGTTACAAGAAGGCCTTTAAGACTAGCTGCTAAAAAAGCAAGATTAGCTTCTGAAAACTTGCAGTTAATAATTTCATTTTATTTTGTTTGAATGAATTCATCCTCTCTCATCATTTGTTTATCAGTCCTGCTTGAACTTCGTTGAAGTAAGGATGCTGGGGCTGTTTTAAAAGTTTTTAAGAACATTTTCAGTTTTAAATTTCGCATTTTAATGTAAATTGTTTATATATATATATATATATATATATATATATATATATATATATATATATATATATATATATATATATATATATATATATATATATATATATATATATATATATATATATATATATATATATATATATATATATATATATATTCTTTAATCTTGTGCTGAAGACGGCCCATGGAAATATGGACAAAATATACACCGATTTAAATTGCACTGTCTTGAAAAAATGTCCCTATTGTTTTTAAGTTGTGTTTGTTTGATTTTTTTGGACTTAGATTTTTTTTTGAAAAGTATTGATTAATATTGGGGTATACATAATAAAATTACAATACAAATATACAATAAAATTAGCCTCTTGCAAAGTCTATACGGCCACCCCTTCCATATAAACCTTATATGCCCCCGGGCATAGCGTAAAACATTTACTCCACGGAGCTCTGGGGATTGTGTCGACTCTGGAGGTATTGCTGTATGATCTTTGGACTATTTTAAACAAAATGATTATCTCAAAGTATCGATCACATGCATTTGGGGAAAGTGGGCGTGGTGGGCTATTTACCATCCTATCACTTTTGACTCTTAAAAGGGCACTAGATTTTCCGATTTACAATCGAATGAGCCTCGTCTGAATTTATAAGACCACTATGAAAAAAAATTATAAATAATAATAAATAAAAATAAGACATTGAAGCCTAATTGTCTTTACTATAGGTAACGCTGTAGCGCTGCCACTGACCAAATAGTTAAGTTTAAATTTATATCTTTACTAAATGGGTTTTTCTTCATATAATAGCATGGGAACAACTTCAGGGAAAAAATAAATCTTCTAACAAATGAGTTTTCAAATGGTTGACTTTTTCTGTATATGTCGATTAAACTTAAAAAAAAAAAAAAAAAAAACGGCCATTGTGTAATTATGGACATAGTGTAATTGTCATTCAATTCCTATTTTCCTTCCACTCTTCTCATTTATAAATATGTAAAGCTAATGGATCGAATAATTAAAACTTGGCTTTACGTACAAAGTTCACACTGTTACTGACAGAGCAATTTTTCCCTTTTCAAATGGGAGACTCTCGAACTTACAGGTTCCGAAAGCTAAGTACATATTGAAAAAAAGAAGAAATAACTCCTTTAGACGTAAAGATATGTATACATATATATATATTTTATATATATATATATATATATATATATATATATATATATATATATATATATATATATATATATATATATAAAAATATATATATATATATATATATATATATATATATATATATATATATATATATATATATATATATATATATGTATATATATATATATATATATATATATATATATATATATATATATATATATATATATATATATATATATATATATATATATATATATATATATATATATATATATATATATATATATATATATGTATATATATATATATATATATATATATAACTTTGTTTTTGAAAATTCAAGGGGTGTTGATGAAGCCGTTATTTTACGGAAAGGAGTGGACTTTTTTAAAGATTTGGAAACTGTTAAGTCAGAGAAAGCAAAGCTATGGAGTTTTGTGAATGAAAATGATCCCCCTGTCAGAAGGGGCACTAATGCAATTCTCCTGCAATATATTATAGACTTTATGAAGAAATGTGATGCCGATGGAAAACAGCTCCCTTGTTTTGTCATCAAAAGGCCAACAGAAGTCCCTGTTATCTCTGCAACAGCGTTTACACACGTCACAGCCAAGCTAACGAGCCTTGAGCAAGCGATTTCGCTAGTTTCTGCCAAGATTGATTCGTACAATCTGAACTTCCTCAAATACCTGTGATTAGCCAACCTGCTGCGTGTGATACGCATACTACAATTTTGATCTCCGATCCCCCACCTGAGCATGGTGACCCGCTAAAGTGAAAATCAGCAATAGACTCAATTTCTGGTCATCAGCTAGTGTCCAGAGTGCGAGCGACTAAAAAGTGGTGGACAGTGAATATTGAGAATTCTGAAGCTGAAGATTTTTGCAAATCGGATAAAGGAGCTTTAACCGGTTCTCGTGCAAAAATTTTATCTAAAAAACACACTGGTGTTTTTTGAGGAGTCCCGTCTGATTTGGACCTTGACATACAACAGATCGATTTTGGTAAAATCTGGTCCAGTTGGTTTGTAACGAGCAAATCTGTTAAACTTGAATTTGCAGACACGATTACGAAAGGATCATTTCTGCGAAACAGTGTGAAGATTGGGTATGAAAACTTCCGTGTTTATGAGTTCAAGCAATTGCCAAAGTGTTGCTTCAAGTGTCGTTCCCCTGGGCACTTGGAAAGTGCATGTACCAGTAGCACTCCTAAGTGCGCTCGTTGTGCTGGACCTCATTTATCTACGAAAAGTGACCGTTGTATGAAATCTCTAAAATGTGCCAATTATTGAGGATCTCATTCTTCTTATAGCCTACGATGCCCTTTGATTAAAAAGATTACTGATAAGGTCTATTCTCGAAAATGAATCTGGACATAAGTATAGTCTCATTTAATATTTATGGAACCAGAGGTAAGGCCTTTTTGATTGATGATCTGTATGTTAATTACGACGTTGTTTGTCTCCAAGAACATTTACTGGCTGCCTTTAGCGAAAATTTTCTGAGACGAAGCAGTGATCACGTTGTTTTTGTGCGTCCAGCTAAAATTACGCGTGGCCACCCTTCTGGCGGCTTAGCATGTGTTTTTAAGAAAAATATTTCTGGTGCGAGTCCTGTGCTTTTCCAATCAGATGACACTTTTCTTGCGGTGTGTTTTGGTAATATTGTATAAATTTATGTGTATCTGCCATATAATGATAATTCAGTTCGTTCACTTTTGAATACCTCTTTTGCTTGTAATGGTCTTAAAAATTTAGTTAAATAAATATCGAATAACGGACTGCATTTTGTTATTGCTGGTAATTTAAATATCGAACTAGTTTCAGACTATATTAGGAATGGTCAGCTTTTTGATTCTCCCCCGGCTTATAAAATTGTTCGGAAGTCCCATGATTATACGTATATTCACCATTCAGGTGGTAAATCAGACATTGATCACGTTATTTGTTCTGCAGCTCTTGTCTGCTCGCCAGTTACGGTTCATTTTGACGAGAATGATCTTGATCACCTTCCGGTGTCTTTTTGTTTATAAAAGTCTGTTGTTTGTTCTGGGAGTGTGTCTAAGAGTAGTGGTGTACGTTCTAAATGGTTTTATAAGCCTGATTGGAATGATGCGAATTTTTCTGTTTATCTTATAACATTGGCTTCACTTCTAAGTACAATTTATGTTCCTTATCAGCTTTTGCAGTGTAGTCAGAATTTTATTTATGCTAAATATGAAATAGACCGATATTATCATTCTATCCTTTCTGCTATGAAAGAAGCTGAAAAAATTTCTGTCCCAGTAAAGCGAATCCGAAAGAATACTCAAAAGCCTCTTTGGTCACTTGACGCTAACCTTAAGGCCTGTAAAAATAAAGCTAAATTTTGGCTAAAAATTTGGACAGATTGTGGTCGGCCTAGGTCCGGTAATGTTTTTCTTATTAAACAGAAAACTAAATTAGAATTTAAGAAGTATCTAAAAGTGTCCGATACCGAGGGCTTGATTTTCCATCTTCGCCTAAAGATTGGAGGAAAGTAATTAATTCAAGTAAAACAGATGATTCTGATGTAAGTAGTAATGCTATTCCACCAAGTTCTTGGTATGCGTATTATTCGAAGATTTTCTCTATTTTGAATTATTCTGTTCATAAAAAGTTTTGGGAAACGTTTGTTAAAATTGTCCCTAGATTTCTAGGTCAGCGCTTTATTTTGCCTATATCGCGTTGTGAAGTTTTGAATGCTTTGAATCATCTTAAGTCGAAATCTATTGATGGTGATGGTATCTCTAAAATGCATCTAACTCCCCAATGTGCTGAACTTGTGTCAGATCTTGCGCTTCTGTTTCAAATTTTGCTTGGCATTTTCTGTCGTCCCGGAAAGCTTTTTGTGTGGCAGCGTGACTTCAATTTTAAAAAGAGGTAAACCGCCAACAGATTGCTCTTCTTACCGTCCAGTTTCTGTTTCTTGTAATATAAGCAAGGTCTTCGAGTATATTCTTTTACCTAATTTAACTCGAAATATTTCTTTCTTTGGTGAAAATTAACTTGGTTTCAGACCTGGTGTGGGGTGCCAACATGCTCATCGTGCCCTTTCTTCTATTCTACTTTCTAATTCTTCTAAGGGTAAAGGCGTATATCTCTGTACACTTGATCTTTTAAAGGCTTTTGATTCTGTTGTTCATAACCAGCTTTTCTTTTCTTTGGCTTTTTCTGGTGTTAATTTTTCGGTTATTTACCTTCTACGGTTTTAGTATTCTAATTCTTACCTCCGCCTGAAATCTTCTCCAGAAACAACTATTAAAGTACTTCGTGGTGTTAGGCAGGGAGGTGTTTTATCACCAACCCTGTTCAAAATTTATATTTCTACTGTTCTGGAAAAGATCTCAGGCACTTATTTTTCCGGTTCTACTGATATTTCTTACATTGCCTATGCTGATGACATTCTGTTGATTAGTCGTACTGAATCTGCTCTTTCTGCGATGGTTTCCTTAGTTTCTCAGTCTTTCCTAAATATTGGTTTATCCCTGAATCTTGATAAGTATGAATTCTTATCTTATAATATGTCTTCGTCTACTCCTCTGGTAATTGTTGAATTTTCTGTACTTTCTGTCTCTTCCTTTCGGTGGCTTGGTATTACTGTTTCTAATTCTCTAGCTCTCTTTCGTAAACAGATTGTTGCTGATTCAGTAAGAAAAAATCATTTCAGTTATTCAAAAATTGTAGCAAATCGTGGAAAATATAACAGAAGAGCTCTTGGGCGCTTATTCTCGACTTTTTCTGATCATTCTGTGCTTTTTTTTCGGGTGTTCATTCTGTTCTTAAGCTAAAGGATTTAAAAAAGATTAAAGTTAGTTATTTCAAATTTTGCAAATTTCTTCTTTCTCTGCCGCCATGGACTAGAAATCGGTATCTAGTTAAAAAATTTTATGTTACGGATGTAACTCAAAAGCTCGGTGACCTACACAAAAAGCTTTCTGCAGATGCATTTTGTAAATTTGGGCCTGACCACGGTCTTTTACAGTTCTTGCCTTAGTTTAATTTAATTGCTAGTGTTTGTTGAGTTCTTTTTTGTTTTTCTTTTTTATTATTAGCCTATGTACTCCACTTGTACTACTTTTTGTTAAATGATTGATTGATTGAATGTAAATATCAACTTAATACCATCAACCGTTCCTGAAGCATTGCTGTTACGTGTTCTTGACAACCTGTGTGGGCATAGTGTGTTTCGTTTCAGATCAATACTATTTCAATATTCTCCAATTTTTTTCTTCTCAGTACCTTTAGCTTTAGTAGTAACAGTAGCAATAGTAATAATAGCAGCAGTGTGAGTGGAAGCAGAAGCATAAGGATGCAAATACTAGTTTTTTGTCAGTTCAACATACCCCACAAAAGCTCTGTAAATTTCAACTTAAAACACCAAACTGTTCCTAAGATATTGCTGATGCGCCCTTTAGACAACGTGCATACAGACGGCGTGTTACTTACGTAGAACTTAGGTCCTCTTGAGCCATCTGTGGTCCCTAGGGCATTGGTGAAGCCTCAACAAACGTCACGTATTGGTAATGTGGCGAGAACATCCCACATACTGGGATACTGGGGTTGTATGGATGTGTGAGCACTGCATAGATCATGATCGTACGTGTGTCTGAGGGTGTTTTTCGGTCTTCCCCTCCGTCGACCCTCACGCGTCTGCCATTGCTGAACCTAGTATGGGATTCTGGAGTCCTCCATCCGAAGGATGCGGCAAAAATAGCTCCATCTCTTCTTCTTAATCACTCCAGTAATAAGTGACTGGCCAGTTCTTCTGCGTACCTCGATGTTGCTGACTGTTTGACGCCAACAGATATTCAGCATGCGTCTGAAGCACATATTTTAGAAAGCTGTGAGTCTTTTCACTGTCCTAACATCTAGTTTCCAGCACTCACTGGCATACAATAGCATTAACAAAACGTTGCTATTTAGAAGTTGCAGCTTTAGTGCAAACGAGTACTTCTTTGGTTTCCATACTGGCTTAAGTTTCTTGAAAGCAGCGTTTGCAATACCAATTCTTCTCTTGACCTCATTTTGCACCTCTCCTGTGAAATTGACCCAGCTTCCGAGGTACTTATATTCCTAGACTTGTTCGACTCTGCCATTTTTGTACAGGAGCTCGACTGGCGAGCCTGATGTTGCCATTGATTTAGTCTTGTCTATAATGATGTTTAGGCCGACTTTCTCCGCTTCAACTCTCACTTTGTTAAGGATCTCCTGGAATCGCTGCTTTGCCTTTTCCAGGAGTGCCACTTCATCCGTAAAGTCGAGGTCCGAGAATATTTTATTTCCGACTGTTACTCCAAAGCCAGTCGCTTCTAGCAAAACATGGCCCATTACAATAACAAATAAAAACGGTGATAAAACAATCCCTGTCGCACTCCTGACATATTTTGAAGTATCTAGTTGCTCGGTTCTCTATCTTTACGCAACAATCCGTATTTTCGTAAATGACCATGATCAAACTTATTCTTTTCTTGGGGACACCATAATACTGTAGAATTTCCCAAAGTGTGTCACGGTCCACAAAATTGAAGGTCTTTTCAAAATCAATGAAAAGTATGGAAATCTTATTAGACCTTTCATTTGCTTCTTCTGTCAGTCTCCTGAGCGTGAATATTTGGTCTGAACAAGATCTACCTGTACGAAAGCCATGTTACTCTCCTCTCAGATACGGGTCGAGTGCTTTTTTCAGGCGCTCAAGAATTACAAGCGCTACAACCTTACTTGGTGCTGATATTAGGTATATACCTCGCCAGTTATAGAAGGTAAGTGCATCCCTTTTCTTAAATATCTTAACAATTATCCCTTTGGTCTAGTTGTCAGAGACCTTTTCGGATTGCCAAACTGTTGCAGTCAGTGTTATCCACACTGAGAGGCGTGTCCTCACTGATGCCTTGATTATTTCCGAAGTTATGCAGTCTTCGCCATTCTTGGGTTTCTTCACTGCAACAAGTATTTCCGCAGATGTGAAGGGATTTTTGTCCATTTGCAGGTTAAGAAATGGCATTGAAGAGATGCTGTCTCGGTCAGTTGTTCTCGGCATATTTAAAACCTTCTCGAAGTGGGATACCCACCTTTCGTCAATTTTCTCAGTTTCGGTGAGAACATTTCCGCTCTCATCTTTGATGTGGCTGGATCTGCTGAGCAGCTTTCCTAGCATTTCATTTGTGAGCCTGTAAACTGCTTTGGAGTCTCCTTTTCTAGCTGCTTCCTCTGCTAGTCTAGCCTTTTCTTCTACAGAAAAGGCTAGACTAGGCTAGATTTTCCGCTTGTCAGCTTTTGCCGACTTCTTGATTTCTTTGTCCTTCATTCTATGCAGCACATTTGCGAAAACCAAAGGTCTGTCGCCACCAGCGGAGAGAAATATATTTGAGTGCATCCTGAACAACTTGATGTAATGTTGTTTTCATTTTTAGCCATGCTGTTTCCGAACTGTCTGTGCAGTCTTCTATTTCAAGCAAAGCGAATGAGTTCTTCAACTCCATACAAAATTTTCTTCTGGTTCCTCGGTCATGTAACTTACCTACATCATAAGGATTGCAACGGCGTGTTGCGATCCAGCTTTCCTTCTCCCTTAGATTCCTTGAAAATTCCCTGCATATTCATATTCTTCTTGAAATTTTCATTTTAATGCTCTTAGCAATAAAAGTAGTTGTACTCGAAGTAGTAGTTTCAGTAGTATTAGTAGTAAATCTAGCAGTGGTAGTAGTAATCGATCTTCCCCGTTAAGCATTTTCTGAAAGTTCAGACTTCATAGACAAATCCATTCGTGAGATAGACTTCTTTAAATGCTTATTTAAGTACCTTTGGTGTTAATAGGGCTTGCAATAGAAGTAGTAGTTGAAGAAGGTGTAGCAGTAGTAGCAGTGGTAGTAGTATTGGTAGCAGCATAAAAATAGTTTGTAATACCAAAGGATTATAGTATTATAATTTTTTGGTATATAATACTATTTGAATGGCTATACAATACAGAGGTAAGACCATACATAGATTTGGGTCATTGACCTACATACAGACAGGTCCCAGCTGGCATCTCATTCGTATAATATTCCTGTCAGGACGCGATTAGTAAATATTCAATCTCCATTGAATAAAAGCAATGTTCAGTTGTTATAATACTTAATATTCAAGTCATGAAAATTATATAAATAAATGTTTTATCTTTCGAAAATATTGTTTAGTATTGAGGTATGCATAAAGTTGAAATTACGAAAATCGTAAAATATTTTAAGCAATGAAACGACAGCCCTTGCTCGTCCATGTCCCAGCCTCCAAGGATCTCAATGCCTCGCCCCTCCAACTTATTGTCCCACTTTTTTTTACTTATTTTTTTAAGTGGGTTTTGTTTGATTTTTTTTAACTTAAATTTGTTTTTTCACTTAGAAATTATTTCAACTTTTTGTCACGTCTTAATATGACAGAAAATATACTCAAACAAAAAAAAATAACTTGCGATTCTTTCGAAATATGAAACGAAGATGATTTAGATAAGTTAGTCATGATTTTTACTATTAGAAAAATGATGTTTGTAGTAACGCTTTTCTTTTTTTTACTTAGAATGTTTTGAACTTAGAATTTTTTTTGGACTTAAATATTGACGAAGACCACACTGCCTTTCCATATCAAACAAACACAACTAAAAAACAATAGGGAATTTTTTTCAAGACACTGCAATTTAAATCGGTGAATCTTTCGGCCCTTTGTCCAAGGGCCGTCTTCAGCACAACATTAAATTATATATATATATATATATATATATATATATATATATATATATATATATATATATATATATATATATATATATATATATATATATATATATATATATATATATATATATATATATATATATATATATATATATATATATATAAACAACTTACATTAAAATGCGAAGTTTAAAACTAAAAATGCTCTTAAAAACTTTTAAAAAGCCCCAGTATCCTTACTTCAACAAAGTTCAACCAGGACTGATTAATAAAATGATGAGAGAGGATGAATTCATTCAAACGAAATAAAATGAAATTATTAACTGCAAGTTTTCAAAGCTAATCTTGCTTTTTTAGCAGCTAGTCTTAAAGGCCTTTTTGTAACGGGTTCAATACTATTGTCAATTGGTGTAATAAAATATTTTGTTAGATCATTTTTAATTAAATTTGAGCATAAAGAATTCAGTAAATATTCTCATAAGTCCCTATTTAAGGAAATATTTTTATTTATTTTGAACCTAATTTCGATTGATTCCCGGACTACCTGTTTTATCCCCGAATCCCTACTAATGAGAGAAGATTTTCAAAAAGTATTGTGTGGCTGGGATTATCAAATATATGGCTAGCTAAAGCAGAATCAAAGGAGTTATTAGAACTATTTGCAATTAACGCTTAGTCTATGTCTTCTTTATGCTGGTGTATCCGTTTTTCCAGAGTCTGATGAGTTCTGCCAACGTAGTAAGTGCCACAATCACATGGTATTTGATAAATCCCTCCTTTGCTAGTAACTGGGGTTTTATCTTTATCGGAGTTTAAAAAATTTATAATTTTAAGATTAATGATGAAGACTAAATATAGATTGTTTTTTTGTGCAAATATTTTTTATTTTTGTTGTGATTCTTGGGATGTACGGAAGATAGATTATATTAGAGGGTTTTTCTGGAGCCTTACATTGTGAAATATTGTTGATTTTACGAAAATGTCTTTTTAGTCTACGTTTTATCGTATTATTGACAAAAGGAATGGGGTATCCGTTGCCAAAAAGAATTTCTCTTATAAAATTTATTTCTGATTTTATATATGAATCGTATTAAATGTTCAGGGCACTGTAAATGTGAGAAGTTACAACTGCTCTTTTAACTTGGGGTGGGGGGGGATTTGAATTAAAATGAAGATATACATTGTTTTGTGTTGGTTTTCTATAAATAGTGAAGTCAAAATTATTAGCATTACGAATAATTAGCACATATAAAAATGGTAGTTTATTTTCAAATTCAATTTCTAGGGTAAACTGCAAATTTCTATCATAGGTATTAAGATGATCTAGGAAACCCCGAAGTTCAATTTCCCCATAATTCCAAAGTGAATTTACGTCATCCATGTAATGACCCCAATAAACATGTTTTAAAAAAATAAGAATTTGATGCCCAATTTTCAAGGTTCTCGACATAAATATTAGCCAGTAGGCCGGATAAAGCTGCTCCCATTGGTAACCCATTTATTCGTTGATAAAAAGAATCACGAAACTGAAAATACATTGAAAACTTATTACAGATTTGAACAAGATTAAATAAAACTTCACCATGGATCCCTGCCGCTGAGTCTTCGATTAAGTGACAATTTTCTATTTTGTTTTTTTAATAATTGCTCAGAAATAGCCACAACTACTAAATATTGTTATTTCTGAAATACTTGTGTTATTAAGTGTTTTAACCAAATCTGCCGAATTACTAGTGTAGGAATTTTGTGAATACAGTAGAGGTTTGAAAGCTCTGGAAAGCCATTTTCCAATATTGGAAGCAGGGGCTTTAGTACATGCTACGATAGGTCTTAGGGGAATACCTTGTTTATGCAGTTTTGGTAAGCCGTAAAATTTTGGACAGAAACTACCACGGACGGGGGTAAAATTTGTCGTATAATTGTGGTGTGATTTTACCATTCTGTTTTAGCTGCTTTAATTCATTTATAATATTATTAGTAAATTGATCAGTAGGATCATGAGTGATCGGTTTATATGTACTTGTGTCTTTTAAAAGTGAAACGATTTTGTTGTCATAGTCTGTCGTATCCATGACAACAAGTGAGTTGCTTTTGTCTGCTTTGGTTCTTATAATAGATGGGTTTTTGCGGAGGTTAGATAATATTTTTATGTCGTGCAAATTTTTTTGTGTGAAAGTGGTAGGAGACTTAGCCTTTTTTTGGCTATTATAAAGGGTATTTATGAGACAAGACTTAACTTCATCAGGGTTAGAAACAGATGGGTAGTATTTATGCAAAGCGGACTCTAAAGAGGAAACTATATCCACCACGGGAACTTGTTTCGGTAGAAAAGAGAATTTTGGACCTTTTTCCAGTGTTTCGATTTCCTGGGTTTCAATTGTTCTAGAAGAGAGGTTAACAAGAGCGGGTCCAGGAGTGACTCTTGGAGAATAAATACGGTTTCTCATCGAAGATTCCTCTCTCAATTTTTCCAATTTTGTATAAAGTCGTTCCTTTGACAAGCGAAAATCATGGCAAAACAAATTCCTTTCTAATCTAACAACTTGAGAAAAATCAACAGTGGACAGGTTTTCAAACAAAAAATTTTCGAGAGATTTTCTTTCTGAGGAAATTTGCTCATACAATACAATCAAAAACCTTAGTCCATATTATTAAGGACCAAAAGCAAAAAAGACATATCATTTAGCCACATAGACGTGGCTACTTCTGAGCAATTATAAAACAAAAAATAGAAGTAAATTATCACAATCGAAGAATCAGCGACAGGGATTGCTGGTGAAGTTTTATTTAATCTTGTTAAAATCTATAATAAGTTTTCAATGTATTTTCAGTTTCTTGATTCTTTTTATCAATAAATAAATGGGTTACGAATGGGAGCAGCTCTATCCGGCCTACTGGCTAATATTTATGTCGAGAACCTTGAAAACTGGGCATTAAATTCTTATTTTTTAAAACATTTATATTGGGGTTGTTACATGGATGACGTAATTTCACTTTGGAATTATCAGAATCTAGAATAACGGTTACACCAGCATAGAGAAGACATAGACAAAGCGTTAATTGCTAATAGTTCTAATAACTCCTTTGATTCTACTTTAGCTAGCCATATAGTTGATAATCCCAGCCACACAATACTTTTCGAAAAATCTTCTCTCATTAGTAGTGATTTGGAAACAAAACAGGTAGTCCGGGAATCAATCGAAATTAGGCTCAAAATAAATAAAAATAGGGACTTAGGAGAATATTCACTGAATTCTTTATACTCAACTTTGATTGTAAATGATATAACAAAATATTTTATTAAACCAATTGCCAATAGTATTGAACCCGTTACAAGAAGGCCTTTAAGACTAGCTGCTAAAAAAGCAAGATTAGCTTTGAAAACTTGCAGTTAATAATTTCATTTTATTTCGTTTGAATGAATTCATCCTCTCTCATCATTTAATTTATCAGTCCTGGTTGAACTTCGTTGAAGTAAGGATGCTGGGGCTGTTTTAAAAGTTTTTAAGACCATTTTCAGTTTTAAATTTCGCATTTTAATGTAAATTGTTTATATATATATATATATATATATATATATATATATATATATATATATATATATATATATATATATATATATATATATATATATATATATATATATATATATATATTCTTTAATCTTGTGCTGAAGACGGCCCATGGAAATATGGACAAAATATACACCGATTTAAATTGTACTGTCTTGAAAAAATGTCCCTATTGTTTTTAAGTTGTGTTTGTTTGATTTTTTTGGACTTAGATTTTTTTTGAAAAGTATTGATTAATATTGGGGTATACATAAACTCGAAACTAATAAAGTTGTATATTTTTTAATTGATGGTACGACAGCCCCATGGGAAAAATGATACAAGAAATTCATTTTGAAAAGTATTGCTTAGTATTGGGGTATACATAAAGTCAAAATTAATTAAACTGTATATATTGTAAGCGATAATACGACAGCCCTATCAGAAAAAAGATACAATGAAGCCTTTTGAAGAGTATTGCTTAGTGTTGGGGTATACATAAAGTCGAAATTAATAAAGTCGTATATATTTTAAACGATGATACAATAAAGCCTTCAGAAGAGTATTTTTTAGTATTGGGGTATGCATAAAGTTGAAATTAACAAAGTCATATATATTTTAAGCGATGATACAAAATACCTATGAGGGAAATGATATAATAAAGCCTTATTTTAATTGGTGACTGCTCATATACTAGGTAAATATAGAATGTCTTAGTTGCTGACTGTGCATAAAAAATCTAATAAAATCACTTTTGATTACACTAAATTGAGGGGGCTGATAAATTTTGGGCGTTTCAGTTGCTGGCTGAATACAAAAAAATTGATAATTGGTGACTGTGTATGAAAACAATTAATAGAAAAGCACTTTTGTATTAAACAAACTGATCTAGTAGGTTAATTCTGAATGTCTTAGTTGCTGACTGAGCATTAAAATCTAATAAAAGCACGTTTGACTACAATAAACTGAGGGAGTTGATTAATTCCAAATATTTTATTTGCTGACAGAGTACCAAAACAATATTAATACAAGTACTTTTGACTACAACAAACTCAGCTACTTGGTAAATTCCAGGTCTTTTAATTGGTGACTGATTGTCAAAAATTAATAAAAAAAACACTTTTGCATAGAACAAACTCAGTTAGTAGGTAAATTCCTAATGTCATAGTTGCTGACCGAGCATCAAAAATATATCAAAAACACTTTTGACTACAATTAACTTAGGGAGTTAATAAGTTCCAAATGTTGCAGTTGCTGACAGAATACAAATGGAAATAAAATTAATAAAAACATTTTTGCATAGACCAAACTAAGCTAAGAATTGAATTTGGAGTGTCTTAGCTGCTGACTCAGTATCGAAAATTTAATAAAGGCAATTTTGACTACAATATACTCAGTGAGTTGATAAATTCTGAGTGTTTTGGTTGCTGATAGAGTACCAAAAAAAATTGACAAAAGCCCTTTTGACTTTAACAAACTCAGCTACTTGGTAAATTCCAATTCTTTTAATTTGTGACTGTGTATAAAAAATAATAGAAAAGCACTTTTACATGAATTAAACTCAGCTAGCAGGTAAATTCTGAATGTCATAGTTGCTGCCTGAACATTAATATTTAATAAAAACACTTTTGATTATAACAAACTCAGCTACTTAGTATATACTATGTCTTTTAATTGATGACTGAATATCAAAAAATTAATAAAAAAAAAGCACTTTTGCATAGAACAAACTCAGATAGTTAGTAAATTTCAAATTTCATACTTGCTGACTGAGCATCAAAAATACAGCAAAAATAATCTTGACAACAATAAACTGAGGGAGTTGATAAACTCCGAGTCTTGTAGTTGCTCACAGGGTACAAAAAAAATCATAATAGAACTATTGACTACAACAAACTCAGCTACTTGGAACATCCAGTTTTAACACAGAACGTTGCGTGAAGGACAACACGAGTGTTTGCTTCCTCGTGAGTGCAGCTCAAGTCAGCCATAAAACTGCTGCTTCCGTCAGCACTACTCTCTGGTTTAAGTTCCACAGCTTTGGTCCTGACAGGAAACCCTCCGCATAGGTCAACAGGGAAAGGTAACGTTTTCCTATCAATTTCAGACCAGACCTTAAACACGCACTCAGTTTCGCTTTGCTTTTTGAATCCAGTAGGATCGAGTCCCAGCAATCAAGAACCATATGTCCACGAACGGAAAAGGTTTTGCCGGGACGACTTCCCCGCCGTTCGTGGCAGCCACTACTGTCTATCAGAGAGACAACTTTGCAGCCCATTAAATCCTGGAGCGTACTATCATAGCGATCAGCTACAATATGTAGCTGGATGTCTCTTTCGGCTGTTTTTTTATTAGACTCTCCAACGTTCTTCTAGCGAAGTCCGTCAAGATTTCGTCTTTTTGAGGGGGTTAACTTCTGATCAGTGGCATAAAATCAAATATGACCCCCAGACTTCCCGCGTCCCGGGAACTTAGACACTCTGCTGGCCACTTCTTGATGGCAAGAGAGATTTTTATGAACTCCATCGTAGCACATTTTTGCCGGTTCTTAACACGGTGTTGCCACTGGCTGTAATTTCAAACAAAACAGGGGGATATGGTAGCAGCTCGTGGCCTAGTATTCTCATCAGTATATCAGTACATAGACCCTGGTCCGAATCAACAGCGATCATGATCCGTTTAACAATATTCAATTCTGCGTTTGCGTACACGGCACTTCCGGATGCCTTTTTGATAATCTTTTTCGAGCTTTGAAAAGTCTGTACTTTCACTTTCGTAAACGCATCACTATTTCCATCAAGAAAAGCTCCGATTGCCTTTAAGCCATAAGCTTTAGCACTTAACAGACAAACACCAGTATCTGCCAACTCTCCAGTTATAATGTTCACTAGTTTCTCACCATCAGAGGAGAACGGGTCGACGTGATCCTCTATAACAGCGACAAATTTTCGGACCAGTTCTTCATCTCTTTTATCCGAAGCATGAGTTGAATACTAACCATCGTCGAATTCACTCAAACTAAGCACCCCAGCCATACCGCATAATGCTATCGACACCTAGAAGAAAAAATCTTGGAAGAAAAATTTAAATGCACGAAAAAATCAAGGGAGGGGGGACTGCTCTGAAGCTTCTTTTTGAGATCCCATGCGTAGGTTTGGGATACGTATACGGTCACAAAGTCCGTCCGTCTGTCTGTCTGAGTATGGTACTCACACTCTTGAGGGAGAGTCGGGTCCTCACGAAACTTGGTAATTAGGTTAGTTTTGAACACAGGCAGGTTAAGTACGAAGATAGGCTACATAGGTCTACTAGGGAGGGGAGGAGGGAACTTTTGAGAGGGAAACTGCACAATGAACGGTTTTTCCCATCTCAATACTTGAAAGGTTGTATAACCTAAGCATTTTTCTCATGAATCGTTACTATGTCCTAATTGTTTTAAGTATCATTTGAATTTTAAGAGTTTTTAATAGACGCGTGGTCCAATTTTTTTTTTCTTTCACCAGAGAGATGCCGCCCCCATGCGGTAATTTGAACGATACAAATACGGATTTATTCATAACATTTTCACAAATACAAGACAGTGTTGAAGAACAGCTGAAACCACTTGTGCCCATAATATAATTGTTTTGTAAAAATTCAGCATTAACAATCAATTTTTTTTTCTTTTATGCTCTATGGTATAAACAACTAGAAATCAAATTGCAAACAATCCTAATGCAAGACTAAGTGCACTTTAACTTTTGTATATTTCTTAGAACCATTAACTCCTGAGTGTTTCTGATCCTAATCTGACTTACATACTGTCGTCTTTCTGACGAGCCGAAGCCTGGCCAAAGCTCACCCTTTTCCGACAAATTGACCAAGCACTTGCAGAAAATTCTAAAGTTTGTGAAAACTGAATCAATTTTCTTATCAATACTCCATTCCATTACTGAGTTTTGCTTGAAACAATACGTAATACCGATGTTGCCAGCAAAATTCCGGTTTGTACAGGCTTCTGAAGAGGCAAGTTTGGGTCCCAACTGAAGCCCAAGCTCTGCTGCAAACTTTGGCATGAATTTGCCTTGATTGCAACCCAATTAGGGGTTCGAACTCTGCTGTAAAATTATTAAAAAAGCAAGGAATTTTTGATGCTGTGCCTTATCACAGAATTGTCACTGACTGAGATAGAGACTTATCGGCTACAGACTACCAGATTGACCAGACTACCATACATTACAAGACATACAGACTACCAGATATTTTATGTCCTACCAGACAAAAAATATTGCATCGAAAACCCTTTGCTTTTAGGATTGTTTTACAGCCAAATTCCGGAACAGATAGGGTTTGCAAGAGTGGCGGATTACTGCAGACATTTTCTTCTGGATCAGGGCTTGGTATAAATTTAGAATTGTAACTCCTGATAAGGAGTTCTTTAAAATGTGTATAATGATCCTAGTTAACATACTATCCAAGCGGAGAACCTTTATCATCAAGTCTTTCCTCTTTTTTCATTCTTGTTCCAACTTAAAAGAAAAAAATGTCAATATTCTCCATGCTAAAACGCAATGCGTAAATCTTTTCAAATTGGCCCTATGAATTGCCAAATAAGTTGTTCTATAGATAGCGTTCATCCCGGTCATTGTTAATTCCATTGTTTTTAATGAGCAGTGGCGAAACTATCGTTTTTTTATGAGCAGTGACGAAAATATAAAATATGCACGGAATTGAAAAGAAATGAAATGGATATCAAAACCTAACCTATACTATATATATACTCTGGGTATATACTCCAGGGCTTCCACTATCCCCGAATTTTCGGGGATTTCCCCGAAAATCTAAGTGACTCCCCGAAAAAAAATTTGGTTCCCCAAATCCCCGAAATTTCCCCGAAAATAAACCAATCAGGGTGTCACCCCACCCCTAGTGACTATCCCTAGCAAACATCACTTTACATACCAAAATTTTTCACTACTCTCTTGTTCGTTAATTTTCGTCTCCTGTGTTCTTCTTCTTCTAATTCACAGCAGGCGGGCTATTCAGTTAATACTATTTAGCACTTTTCGTTTTGCTTCACTCTGTGGGTCACAGAGCTACTGGCTTGGTTGTCTCTTATTTATTAGATATTGTCAGATATCTTTCAGTAAATCTTTTGACTCAAGGAGTTCAAATATAAGATGATAGATATCGATTTCTGTGCTCTGTGTGCATGTATAGTTGGCTAGGCTCTTGGCTGATAGTGAGATTTTGTGGTGTTTGAAGCATTTTAACAGTCTACAAAGCAAGGTATGTTGTGCAGACGTCAGCATATTACATTCAAATAGGCAATGGTCAATTGTTTCATTATTCATATTACAATGCCTGCAAAGAGGGGACAGGGGAATTGAACCACTTGAATTAGAAGACTTATATGAGAATGCAAGGAAATTTAGTCCATTTGTTCCAGAACGAATTCTATGATAAATTTTAGAAAGATTCTTATTGGGAAAGGGGGAAAAGATAGGATTAATCTTATTAAAATTAATATCTGATAGCCTCCATCGGTAAATATCTCTAATTGGGATTGGTCTCCCACTTGGCTGGTCAATATTTATAGCATTTTTTGCTATTTCATCAACCTGATGATTACCACTTATGCCAGAGTGGCTAGGAATGTACTGAAAATAAGTTTTTATGCCACTTGAAGCAAGACTATCAATAATACTGAGACAATGATAAGTGTCAATGTCCAACTTATATTGAGGAGCTGAGGCCACCAACTCAAGGCTTGATAGAGAGTCGGAATATATGATAATATTATTTGAATTTGCAATCAAAGTTTGGTTTTACTTAAGGTGTTCTAATGCCATGATTATGGCATTTAACTTAGCAGACATTATAGATAAATTATTAAATAAACTATTGCCCATTTCAATTTTCAGGTGAGGAAGGAAAACACCACTTGCAACCTTCTCGTTCATATTTGACCCATCAACAAATATTTGGGAGTGATTTTTATAGGTAATTGTATTAAGTTCTGCAATTTTTTTCTGGACAAAAGCAATGGGGGTTAAATCTTTATTCCACTTTGAGAAGTCATTATTTATTATGGGACTTGACCAATTCCATGGGGGGAATCGGGGGAAAGTAGGTGCAATAGACTTTGCTGGTATGGGGAGCTTCTTCTGAATATTGGCATACTCATCTGCAATGCCTCTATACATGGCTGGATTTCTTAACCAATTATGTAGTGTGTGTGAGCTATTTGATTCAATTTTTGTAAGATGTTTTGTCAAGAGAAAGCTACTTCTCTCCCTTATTGTTGTTAATCCACTCTCCATAAGCATAAACTTGGAGCTTGTGCGTTTCCTTAGCCCAAATATAAGGTGCATTATACCATTTATCGCTGTTTTAATTTTTTGCATCTGGGTCTTTGCACATGCACCATATACGATGAGCCCAAAGTCAATGTGGGGTCTTATATGTGATTTGTAAAGCTGGAGTAAGGTTTTCTCCTTACATTCCCAGGGTGTGGAAAGAAGTCTTATTAGTCTTAATATTTGTTTTTCTATAGCATTTTTCAATTGTGTTTGAAATGTGGAGGCGGAAATTAAGTTTTTGGTCAAGCATGAAACCTAGGTAATTAATATGATTATCTTCTGGAATAGTTGTTTTATTTAGAGTTAGTTTTGCATTAACATGGTTTCGCTTCCGGTGAAATTGCATTATTTTTGACTTGGTGGGTGCAATGGGTAAATCTGAATGTTGAGAGAATTTTTCAAACTGGAAAAGTGACTTTTGCAGATTTGACTGTGCTATCTGAAAGGTATTGCCAGATGACCGTAGCACAAGATCATCAGCATATTTTAGATTTGTATGGGGTAGATTCATGTCCTACAGATATAGGGCAAATAGAAGGTAACTGAGGACTGCTCCCTGAGGTAGGCCTTTGGTTATTGTCTTTTGGGGTGAAGAGGCTGGACCAACACAAACAATAAAACTTTGTACTTCTATGAAGGATTTAATAAAAGATACTAGCTTAGGGGTACTCCAAGGTTTGCAAGTTTGTTTAAAAGGATTTGGTGGTTCACATTGTCATATGCCCCTTCAAAATCTAGGAAAGCTGCAACTAGGACATTATTTTTTGAGAAAGATTCATTTATTGCATCTGTTGAGGAGTGGTGTTTCCTGAATCCAGTTTGAGTGTGAGGGGTCATATTATTTTTCCCAACAAACCAGAGGAGTCTATGATAGATCATTTTCTCCATTATTTTCCCCAGCACAGGAGTAATCATTATGGGCCTATAAGACACAGTGTTATTTTTGGGTTTATTTTTCTTTAGGATTGGTAGGAGGGACGAACATTTCCATATATTGGGGAACATAGAAGATGCCCAAGCGTGATTATAACAATTTAGCAGTTCTTGTTTGTATGAAGGTGTGAGATTCTTTATCCATGTAGGGTGTATATTGTCATAGCTGCCGCTAGTTTTGGTCCTAATATGATGTATTGCATTATTCAATTCCTGGATTGAGAGTGGATTAGTTATGTACTCGGATCCTGGGCGTGGTTGGTAACTTGGGTTCATAGGAATTGGGGACAGTTTGCTTTGATTATTTGAAGTTAGCTTATTAACAAAAAGAGTTGCAAATAGGTTAGCTTTTTCATTATCATTGTCATAATGGGTATTATTATGTATAAGCTCATACAGGAGTGGGTTGGGGGAGTCTTTTTCCCACAGATGTGGCTTATAACTTTGTGTATAATTGGCTCATGTGTTTCTCTGGAGAGATTATTTGCAAAATTATTCCAGTAATTATATTTAGCATCTATTATAGTCCTTTTTAGATTAGATTCTACTTGTAATTTTTTCAAATATGTAGTAGATGATGGTTTTCTTATGAATTCTGTCCTAGCTGCCTTTTTTATTCTCCATTTATTTAGGCACTCATTTGTCCATCATGCTTTGGGAATTTGTTTAGGGAATGTTTTCTTAGGTGCTGTGCTATGGATATCATGATTAGTTGTATTTACTCGTAAAGATGTCAAGGCTTTAGCATTTGTGTCAACAATTGCGTTAGAATTACATAAAATTTGGGTGAAGTTTGTAATTTCATCACTTACCTTATTTTGGAACGGAGACCAATTTGCTTTAGTGCTGATATATTTGGAGATGTGAGATAAAGTTTCAGCAGGTCCATTTAGGGAGCAAACTGTAGCAAAGTGGTCAGTACATAGACTATCAATTTTATTTATGTAAATTTTATTCAAAAAATTTAATGAAACAATTTGTAGGTCAATTGTGGAGAATCTGCCACTTTTGGGGTTGAAATATGTTTTCAGGTTTGGAGGGGTAGCAACAGCTAATTCATTATTATTTGAAGTCATATGCTCAATGAATTTACCAGCTTTATTTGCTGGTTTATTCCCCACAAAAGGGTGTGGGCATTGAAATCTCCACAAATAATGATATTTTTTAACATATTAGAATTATTTATATAATTAAAGAAATCCTTGGCATTTGTAGTTTGGCCATTAGGGTTATAAAAGCTTATTATGTAGGTTTTTTAATTATTCAGCCAAACACTGATACCAATTGTGTCAACATCATTTGCAAAATCTGGAAAATTGATGCCACAAAATTTTATATTATTTTTCACTAATAAAGCTACCCCACCTCTTTTTCTCTCTGAAGATCTATCCTTTCTGAGGATAGTATATCCCAGAGACTTAATTTGTTGATTTTAGGTTAAATGAGTTTCCGGGAGACAAGCAATATTAATGGAATTATTATTCATAAAAGATATTAGTTCATTTAGCTTATTTTCTGTGAGTGATCTTACATTCCATTGGAGTATTGATACATGTTGTGTTGTTGATTTATTCTTCATATGACTTTGTATCAATGTTCAGCTTTGTTAAAAGTAAAGCAAGATCTTTTTTTTTTGCTTGAATGAGCATATTATGGGATGTAGATTTTTGCCAATTCTGCAATGATTTTTGTTTTCTGTAGTTGATGTATGTTCATGGCCGGAACTGCATTACAGGTCAGAATAAATAAGCATATATTTGGGGATTGTATTTTTGGTTGTGCATCCTGTTTGTCGGTTAAGGGGTTAATTCCTGGTAGTGTTTCTGGTTTTTTTCTTCTTGGGAGGGGGGGGGCCAGGCTGACCTCAGCTCACCGGACAAGGAGGCTGGTTGGCTTGGTGCTTCCTTCTGATAGGGATTTGAGCTAGGGGGCTTAGAAGATGGTGTTTTCGCTGGGGCGCTGGATGCAGGGGGGGCGATGGACGGGGGGGTTTTGGTTGGTTTCATTACAGGCTTTATTTGGTATTGTTGGGCAGCATTTGCTTCCATTGCTGCAATGGGGTATGGGATGGCTTTCTCTGTTGATATTTGGAGGGTTAGAGCTCTTTTTTTGTATGCAGGGCATAATAATTTATTTGTAGATTCGTGTGGGCCTTTGCAATTGATGCATTTAGGCTGAGTGTTGTTGCAAGTTGTCAACTTTTTAGGACGGAAAGCTTTACAATTACTACACTCTCGGAGAATTTCATTGCATTTGTTTGTTGTGTGTCCCAGTTTGAGACACTTCTGACACTGAATAGGCTTAGGTTTGTATTCCTTGTGTGGTTTGATTTGCCCAAATAGGAATAATTTTTCTGGGATATTAATTTTTTCCTTCAGTGTGAATAAGAAAGATCTACTAGTTTTTAGGCCATTAGAGTTAGGTTTGCCAAGTTGGGTAACATCTTCAACTGGGATTGTGTTTCCAGCCCTATCTGAGAGCCCTTCTTTTAACTCCTTAGTAGATATCTCTGGGGGAACATTATAAACCACTATTTTTGTTGGTGATTGTTTTGGGTTCCAATTAGATGCAATAATTGGGGTATTCAGAAGGGATTTTAGGTTAATTATTGTATATGCTGATTTCTGATCTTCTACAGCTATTAGCAGAGATCCATCACGGTTAATATTAAGAGAGAACATTGATTTAACTATTTAAAAATTGCAACTCTTATTGCAGTGATCATTTTTATTTCAAAGGGGGTAGTGGGAGTAATTTTAAGGTAAATTCCTAAGTTTTTGGAGGGAGGATCTTGGGCAAGGAGAGGGGAAATACTTTTGATTGGGGAGATATTTTTCCTTTTTTAGAGCTTCTAGAGAGGACTTCTTGAAACCCATTATCATCATTTATGGTTACATTAGCCCCTACACTTATCATTGTCCTATTCTCCGAATTGGAGCTTTCTTTTGAACTTTGAGGAAGTGTGCTTGACCAGCCAAGATGGTTATCTTTCACTATGGCACATTCACTGGAATTTGATTTGGGACTCGGGGGGGACATTTGTTTTTGGAGGACTTCTAAACATTGCCTATTGGAAAAAGCTTTAAACAGAAAAAAACAAAACTAAAGCAAGAAGGGAAAATAGAATGATATCAAACCGTCTGCACTATACTATGGGGAGGAGAACACCACAGTATAGCCCTGAGGATGAGTTGAGCAGGATTGGTTTGGTATAACTGCTGATTAGAAGTGATAATAATTCACAAGAAAATTTATTTTTAATTTTCTTATAGAGTTGCTGCTGAGGTGCTGAGGGTGTGTTACTTTGCATTAAAACCAGACCGATACAATTTAAGTATAGACGGTTCTTAATATTTTCACAAACTGTCATTTTCCTGCATTTAGATTAAACCATTTCAAATACAGTATTCCAAATGCTATTAAGATTCTTATATTTATGTCATTCGTGGTCAAGACAATCTTGACAAAGTTATACAAGAATTTTACTTAAAGTTGTTTAACACTTAGTTGGATTTTGGGTTTTGAAATTGAACTTCTAAAGAGGGAGAATTGTTTTGAAAGTCGAATCATAAGTTTAATTTTTGTCTTCTCTTTTCTACTTTCGGTTTTGTAAACACTGGATTAATGTTTAATACTTAACGATTGAAACCATAATATATTGAAGGAATTGATCTTTTTGCCAGGAACTCTTACCATTTAAATTTTTTCTTTCATTCGGTGTGTAAAATTTAAGTTTTTTTCTTTTTTACCTGAGATTTGTATTTGTCTGTACTCCCCTCACAATTATTATTCTGGTTCCTTCACCCGTGTAATATTTTCAGTGGGCCTAATATTTCAAACTGCAGTTTTAGGATCTTTTTACAGTCTTGCAAAGCTGTTAGTTATACAAAAGAATTTTTTACTGAAAATATGTTCTGCTCAAAGTCGGGATAGCCAAGTAAATTTGTTTAAATGTCTAGGCCTACCTTTACAACTTCTAATGCTTGAACAATTTTATTAACCCTGTATGAAGGCTAATTCTGAGATAAAACAAAACGATTTAAAGAAACCCCCTTCCCCTCCTAATGAGGCAAAATTTAGCTATAGACAATGTACAAGGTCGGGGAATAGGGGATTTAAACGGAAGTGACCCCAAAAATACTATTTATAAGAAAATTTCCATTACAGATTAAAGTACAAATTTGGTTATTAGGCTTATATTGTTTTCTTGTCAAGTTTTATATCATTTTTGGACCTGTTTACCACGAACTGTCGGTTAATAATGCCAAATAATGTTAGTGTGAAAAAAAAGAATAAGTAACTTTTCACATGATTTGTAGCCTATATCTACCATGTCCAGGCATTAGATTGGCTGGTATAAAAATGAGACTGCAATAAGCACTATATTTGAAAAATGGATGGTCAGAGGGTTGGTGGGAGTGGTGGGGGGTAATTGATGACTATAATATAGTAATATAGTAATTATCATTACCTCATAATATAGTAATTATGAGGTAACAAAAAAAGGAAAGCATAGTAGAAACAAACAATGAAAAAAATGGGTGTGTCAAGGGGGTATTTTTCACTGGGGGGGGGGGGGGGTGTTTTCTGATGGTATTTTCAACAGGGGTACTTTCCGTGGAGGGTATTTTCCGCGGGGTATTGTCAGTGGGAGAGTATTTTCTACAAGGGTATTTTTTGTGAGGGGGACGGGTACTTTCCGGTTTTTTCCGCGGGGGGATTTTCCGGGGGATAAACAGCCAATACCTTAGAACCAGAATGAAAAAACCAATAATGTGTCAACTCTAGCCGAAATTCCCTATTAATTTAAGTTTAAATTTACTTTTTTAATTTAGTTCTTATTTGTTTTAAGTTTTAATATTGCCCCATACTTATAGGTTGAATTTTGTCTATTTAATTTACATATCTAGAAAACAAAAAAAATATTTATTTTGAAATATTGTTAAGTAATTGCTCAGATTAATGACGGAATGAAGAACTACTGGTGGTATTTACAGTTCACATTTGTTCACTTTTTTTTTTTTTTTTTTTTTTTTTTACAATTTTGAAGTTTTTGCCGCAATATCAGAAAAAATTGTTTTCAGCTATGTTTTCCAATCCCATGCTCTGGCTCTAAAACCTACTCTGCAAAAGGCTTGATTTACTACGCGGATCCAAGCCTTACTTGAGCCTGAAATCGACGCTAAAACCGATTTTGGCTCCCGAATTTTAGCGACGAAATTCCATTTTGTTTTTTCCCCAAAAATTCCCCGAATCTTGAAGATTTGTCCCCGAAAACTCCCCGTGTTTTTAAGGCTTGTCCCCAGATTTTAAGATTCGAGAGTGGAAGCCCTGATATACTCTGTATGTATATGAATATTTATAGCAATATTTTGTATTTTTCGCCACTGTTGTGTTAATATTTTGTATTTCCACCACTGCTCAGTAAAAAAAAAAACGGAATTAAGAACAACTTATTCGGCAATTGACTAGCAATTTCAAAACATTTACGCATTGCGTTTTAGCATGGAGAATATTATAAAATTTTTCTTTTAAGCTGGAAAAAGAAGGATTTTTACTTTTTAGAGGAAAGACTTGATAAAGGTTCTTCCCTTGGATAATATGTTAACAAGGATCATTATGTATATTTTAAAGTAAGAATAGTTTTCTTGACATGTCTCTTGATCAGGAGTCACAATTTTAAATTTATACACAGGGCTTTAATTTGGGGCCCAAAATTGCATTGTCTAGCAAGCCTGTAGGCTACAAACCAGAATCTGGCAGTGAAATGATTAAAAAAAAATAAGATTCTGTACCTTAGTAAGCCAGGGTAGGCTTAGTAGGCATAAGAATTGGGATGAACTTAGTAACCACAAGAATAGGCCACTTCCTGTAGCCTAGGCTAGGCTACACCACACTGGCTATACAAACATGCAAATATACGTAAAAGGGAGTAACTTACAATGACTGTCACTTCATACAGAACCATTGGATTAACAATCTGAAAAAAAATTCAGGTTTCTATACAAAGTGTTGCTATAGCATTACCAATCTGTATTATTTCTTCTGTTTCTTCATTGTAATGCAATACAAAAAAGACAAAAAGTTGAAGTGATACTTGGGATTTGTGCGGTTTCAGCTCATAGCACATCCATAGATGTCACTTTCCAGAAACCTTTTGGTTAAATTTAGGAATCTCTGGTTTGCCAACTCATACAAAAGTGCAATTTACATATTTGGCTTTGGTGTTTGTCAGTCTACCTATGACGTAATTTTCATAAAAAAAACCTTTTTCTGTCATACCCCCAACTAGAAATAAGCAAGATAGCCTGGCTTGGCGCCCTAACTACAGGAAAAGCTATGATCCCAGATGCCAGTGCAGGACGTGGATCACATATCTTCTCATATCTACACCAAAGTTCCTAAGCCGGCTTGGAACTGGACAGCAAGAAGTGCCTGGGACCTCCATGAATGGAGGCTTTGTGCAATCCTGGGCCCCTCTTGGTCACAACATGGTTTTCAGCACTTTGTGATGCTCTTCTATCAAAAAGTGTCAAAAACCTGCACAGACAATCTCAAGCCTATTACCTTTAACTCATTATATATTCATGCCTACAAATATTATGCTACTATGGGGAGGCAGTGCATAATAGATAAATTAACTAGGAAGAGGTTTTTCAGCCCAAAGACACCTGTCAAAACATACCAAGCCCAGAAGAATTGTCCATTAGCCAGAATCCCGTGCAAATGCTGTGTCATTTACTAGGCTATAATTTCCTCAAGGGGTGCCACTCCTCAATTTGGTATAGAGTTGACTGCAAGGTCCCCAGTCTTGCAGGTACCCCAAAAGGGTCAAGGCAGCCCTTTGCAGAGGCTGTTGTCCATAGACCTGGATCTTACACCCTGCTGCAGTTGTCCTCCTATAGAGAATTCTCCCACAATGGTGTTCTGCATCACCATGCAATTTAATCCATTACTGGGAGAAGGTTTGTAACTCTTGGGACTTGTGGACAAACCACTGGGCCCTTTTAGTGTACATTTGAGGGGCCTTCTTCCTCCTCCGCCTGTATTTATGGCCCCAGGTGAGGGTGCCCCAGCTTCTATTATGGACCCCCAGGAACAAGGTCTCCCCTTGGTCAGTGCCTCCTATGGAGGTACCCAAAATATCTGTAGGGCATTCCCCTATCACCACCTGGGGACATGCTAAGTGGCCTGGGGGAGGCCATAACGACCATGGAATTTACTTCTTATTGTGACATTTTAAAGATTTACCCCCACCCAAAAAAAGAAACAAATGCATATATGTGCCAGGCTACTATGTAAAAGAACATGCATATAACCCTTAAGCCATCTATGGGCTTAAAATTAAACCACAGGCAAGGAATGTATGTAATCATCTAAGTGTGATTATATTTACTGAGCTTCTCAAACTAATTGTTTTTTCTCTTCCAAAATTGTAAGAACAAATAAAAAAAATTCCTGCCACAATATCTATCCTTGAATTTCTCCCTTAAATTTGACCAACAAGTCTGACAAACAAGAATTTCAATTGTTTTCTGTTTTCATCTACAATGTTCATCGACAAAACCTTTGTTGATTGATAGAACATGATTGTTGGTTAACAATGTCCTGCCAGAATGGATTATTGATGAACAATGTCATCAGGAGAGGCCTTATGAAATATGGTTGGCCCATAGCCATGATCATAGAGACCATAGCAAGAAATAACCAGAGCCCAGCTGGTATTTAACAATCAAAAATTTGAACAACTTTAGAAAAAAACTAATAAATTAAACTGAATATGTGATGTATAATGATATTAATTGCTGAAAGATCATCAGTCAAAATTTTACTATAATTTTAATGTTTATTTTCAATATTAAGTACAAGAGAAAATATTTGTAATAAAATTTGTTTTCTGTAAAGCGCCAATGTCAAAGTAGGATTTAGTGGGCTATATATTTACATATAAGAGGGGGGGTTAAGTAAAGTAAAATGCTTCCAGTAATGACATAAGTATGGCAAGTAACCTACTTTGGGATTTTTTAAAAGAGAATTTACAGACCAATACTGATCTAACTGCAGACCAATACAGACCTAACTGCAGACCAATACTGATCTAGGCCCTAGGATAGATTTTCAAGCTCTTATCTCTGCTCTTTCCTTCAACTATTTCTAAGGTATTGAAAATTGCTTACAAAACAAGTAGGCTAGACAATACAGATGACATACCTAGCTCAACTTTGGGAACATTTTTTTTTACTTAATATAGTTACCTCCACTCCTTCTCCCTCTAGAGGGTCCTGACCAGGGGTGTCCCAAGGCTCAGTTTATTGGGGGGGGGGGGCAATCTTTGTAAATTTTACCAAATTGCTACCTGATTTAAGCAGAATTTTCTGCAGAAATCAAGAATTTTGCTAAATTTCAGCCAATTTTGCAAAATTTTTGCCTTCAGTGCAACTTTTACCAAAGGCCAAAAAATTTGGGGGGGGGGGTGCGCCCCGTCCCCCTCGGGACACCCCTGGTCTTCACCTTTGATGACCTTTATCTGTGTGTTATAAAAGTAAAACCTTGCAAAATAGATCTTCTGCTTACTGAACATTGCTTTTATTCAATGAAGATTGAATATTTTCTAATTGCGTCCTGACAGGAATACTATGCAAATTAGATGCGCCTGGTACGTGTCTGTATGTATGTTAATGACCCAAATCTAAGTATGGTCTTACCTCTGTATTGCATAGCCATTCAAATGGTCTGAAAGGTCTTGAGGCCAGAGTATTGGGATATTTTAATGTCCATATATGTTTGTAAAGTCAGTAGTATTGGGGTACATACTCCCAAATGCTTTTTCACTTTTGAGTCTTAAAATGGTCACTTAAACTTTCGATTTCTATTTAATCCAATCAAATTAAGAGCACTAAAATGATTATATCCTTAGCCTTACAATTAGTCTTCCCATTTAAGCATTCTTTGAAAGTTACAACTTCATCCCAAAATCGATTCTTGAGATATGCCCTTTCAACAATCTACTTGCACTTAGTGTATTTTGATTTAGTTAAAATATCCCTCAATGCTCTCTCAAATTTTCATGTTCATGTGCGTATCCTGAATAGTATTAGGATCATAGTAGCAGTGGTAGAATTAGGAGCAGTAGTAGCATTAATAGTGTAGTATTAGCAGTAGCAATAACAGTAGTAGCAGCAATATTAATAGCAGTAGCAATAGGTACATGTTGCCTTTTGGTCAGTTCAACATCCCCCTCATGATGCCCCAGAAGTTTCATGTTGATTCAGTAAGCTGTTCCAAAAGTATTGCTGATACCTGTATCAGCAATCTGTATACACATAGTGTGTTTTGATTAGTTTAACTTTCCCCTTAATGTTTCCTCATATGTTCATTTCAATATCCTCAGTCTTGGTAGTACTTGCTTCAGAGTAATATTGGTAGTAGCAGAAGTAGTGGTAGTTGTAGCAGTAGTAGAAGTAGCATCCAAATATTGCTTCTTTGGTCAATTGATAATCTCCCTTATCATCTCATGAAAGTTTCAGATTAATGTGCTCAGGCCTTCTTGAGTTACACCCTTTTGACCACCCGTATTCACATAACATGTATTGATTTAATTCAATACTTCCCTCAACATTCTCTGAAAGGCTCACCTGGATACCCTTTGTGTTTTTGGAAAATAAAGGGCAAAAATGCCCACATTTTTCAATAACATATACTACATGTGAAAAATGGACGGATTTTTTTAATTACGGTCCTTGTCCTGAGGGCCCGGGTGTGGGAGGGGGGGGGTGACATCCACATAACTACTAACTTTTTAACAGTGTTGAAGAAAATGGCTCTCTTAAAATTTTTAATGGATGTGTTTTGGGAAATTTGGGTGCGGGGAGGAGCTGGTCGCCCTCCTTTGAGTTTTGACTCTTAAAAGGGAACTAGAGTGTGGTAAATGAGTTGTTTTTTTTAATATGATGGTTATGAGGTTACAGATAAGTTACTGAAGATTATGAACATAATTCTGAAAAAAGGAGAAGTACCTAGCGATTTTAGGAAAACTCTAATTAAATCTCTCTACAAGGAAGGTGATAAGAGTGAGTATGGTAATTATAGAGGCTTTAGCCTGGCTTTTGTTGGAAGTAAATTTATTATGACCATACTTTTTAAACTTGGAGATGCTGTATATAAGGTATTAGGAGAAGAACAGTGTGTTTTTGGGAAGGATAGAGGAAGTGTTGACGGAACTTTCACTCTCTGATTAATAACTGAGAAGAACCTGTGTCATCAAAACCCCTTTGGTCCTCAATTTTATTGAGTATAAACAAGCGTTTGATTCAGCTGAAAGAAGAGCATTAGCAAAGGTCCTATACTAGTAATGTGTACCAGATGAATAGATTAAAGTGATTAGTACTGAGATTATTGCTGCAGTTAAGATTGCTGGTATTTAATCAGGAGTTAAGCAGGGTTGAGTTCTACCCTCATTTATATTGATCATTTTTACCCTAAGGAGCTTAGCAAAGACAATGGTAGAACACAGAATTAAAACTCTCCTAGACTTAGATTATGCTGATGATTGAAGCTTTCTAGGTGAATATGATAGCAAAATTAATAGACTTTAAGAGGTTTTGCAAGTTCAGAGTGCAAGAATAGGTTTGGAAATTAATTCTGAGAAGATTAAGTTGCAAAGACTAGGAATAAGTGAAGGTGAAAAGGTGACGTTTGGTGAGAAGATTGATCAAGCGGAAAACTTAACTTATCTAGGTAGTGTTATTAGTAAGGACGTTGGATGTAGTAAAGATATAACAAGCAGAAAATCCAAGGCCCAGACTGTTTTTTCACAGTTGAAAAAAGTTTGAAGAATAGGATGATTAGACTGCAAACCAAGATTAGAATTTTAGAAATTACAGTGATGACAGTGGTCAAGTTTGGTTCTAAAGGGCAGGCACTCCGAAAAAGGGAGGAGGATTTTCTAGATGTTTTTCAGAGAAATTGCCTACGCGTTGTTTCTGGTTCCCAACTAACTAACCGTATTTCAAACCGTTCAAATCCTGCATGTTTAATCCTGCATTCTAAGGGTATAATAAGAGAAAGGTTTAGATGGCTAAGACACGTTCTTCGTATGAAGGATGAAAATTTGTCAAATATTGACCTTGTCCAACCGTCTAGGGCCAAACAAAAGCAGGTCATCTCCGAATAGGATGGGACGACGTCATAAAGAAAGATTTAAGGGAAATGGGACTTTTTTGGAGGGTGTAAAAAGGGTAGCAACACATAGATTGGAATGGAGGAGGGACGTGCGTAGCTGTGTTGGCCTCAGGCGGCATGGTGCTGCAATGAGTTGTTAGTAGTAGTAGTAATAGTAATAGTTTTAAAGCAATGTACAACCAGAGTGTATCAAATAAAAAACAAGAATTGATTATTTGATGTTCTAAGGAAATTCCCTAAAACAACAAGAAAGATTATAAAAGAATATATTGCCAAAGAACAGTGTTCTTGTTTTCTCAGGAACAATCTTGCAAAGCAATGATAACTCATACAGACATGACATTTGGGTACGAAAATCCTGTCTTTGGAACGAATTGGTGTGTACTTACTTGTTCACTACCACCTGGATTAGGTTCGGATCGTAAAGTTTCAAATATAATTGTTTCTTATTACACATTTTTAGGTTGAAAATTGCATATCAACGTTTAATGCAGACGCGTATGCTGTCGTCTATAGCGTTGTGGAAAGAGGTAGTTTCGAATATGCAGAAGAAGTTCTTCAGGTTTTGTGGCGTTCAGACATAGTAACAAAGAAAGCAGTAATAGTTGTCGGAAACAAAATTGATTTGGCGAGGACAAGGGTTATTTCAAATCAAGGTAAGATAACTAAGTTGCAGCTGTAGTTGATTAACCTTTACGGAAAATTTTTTTATTGTACTGGAACTGCTGAGAAACAAACATAAAACCAGTATAATATGTCCTTGATATTTACCATATTTTCTTTAAACCACATTTTATATTATAGCAAATAGTATGTTATTGGTGTGGTAAGGTACGGGTGTCACCACTTGTTGGTGCAAAAATGGTGCTACACTACTTACTAGAGAGGAAAGCCCCTGGAGGCGCTAAATATTATAGTGGGATGCCCGCGCTTACCCCAACGGTTCTGTAAATATCGGGCGTGCTAGTATCCGATTTACAGTATACCCTGCCCCCAGGGTATGATAACGTAATCGAGCGGTCAAATGGCCACTTTAAGGCCAAGAGTGTACCCGACTCGGGCACCATTAAAAATCTCTAACTATCTTCTTGGACGTAACAAACCCCGCTTGTCAATATAATAATGACAGTATCTCGTAACTCTGTTCCTACCCTGTCTGGGTTCTTGAAAAATAGTACACAGTTGAGGAAAATATCTTACTTGTAATCTTCCAAAGGTCACATATAACAAAAAGAATAGGCTTCCCCAAACAGTGTCTAAATGAAGACTACTAAATAATATTTTACACTAACAGAATCTTGGCACTTGGGGTGTAGCCCAGTGTGATATGGGCCAATCAAATGACTCAAGTCCCTCAACTGAATTTTCCCAATACATACTTTCAGAATCAGTGACTTGAATTTTAGCCAGCCCATGCGATGACCCATACTGAATTATAATACAAGCAATTTACTTTCTCTTGCAAAATGGTTGCCTTGACGACGAATTTAACTTACGATTGAAAATTATCTTATAGGTAACTGTAATTACAGAAAATAAAATGGGTCATTTATCTGAAAAGAAAAGAAACAGGGGTTGAACCCCAACACCTCCCCCTGTAAGATAAATGACCACTCATGCGCCACACTGGTCCACCCTTACAAATATAACACTTAACTTCAAATCACCAAACTTACATCTTCTCTTCTTTCTTCCACCAGTGCCTGTACTTCCACCGCTTGGCTCAGGATCCGTCGTCATCCACACATCTGTACCGTAGAACCACCATGGTCCCTATTGCATAGAATCCACATTAGGTTTTGAAAATTGAAGTCTCCAAGATTCGCAGAAAATAATCGTACTCAGCACAATCAAAAATACAAATTTTCTCGCTCTCACGAATTTATATTAGAGAGGAGCAGAGAATCAGTTTTTGGCACATTCGATGATGCCAGCCATCATGAAAAATTGGCTGCACTAGCCACGTAATTTCCATCTGTGGAAACAACCCCACATCTCAATAAAAAAGTAAATTGCCCCTTGGTATAATTTTAAATAATCTAAGGCCGAAAATGCAAAGACCTGTGAAAACGATAGGGGTTCAGGAAAATGAAGTAAAAATCTTAGCGAACCTTGAATTGCTTTTTTGTGGGTCTTGTCCCCTAAAATAATAGAAATAATAATGCTCGGCGATGAGGGATGAAGATAATACTGAAGACTGGAAAGACAAGGCTTCAGTAAAGGGATCACAACTTGTCCACCAGTTGTGCATTTAGGAAAAGGGCTATCTTTCACGTCATCCCGCAGGGGATCTTCCCCAAGGGATTCCTTACCCTCATAAAGAAACAACCCTCCCTTTAAGTTAATAAAAATATTCTCAGATTCTTTCCCAAATTTCTTCAGTCGATCCCACAGTTCAGCACTTCCCAGTCCTTTAAAAGCTCATTGATAACACATCGATTCTATTTCGTGATTAACTTCATTTTCTTTTAATATGTCATGCTGCGTCTCCCTCCTAAGTTGTTTTGTCTTAATGTAATTTCGTAATTTCCCAGTGGGTCTTGGACTTCTGTGTCCCCCCTATTATTTATTTTAGCTAGACACAGCCCAGATAATTTTTATTTTTCTCCACTGCAGGCTGAAGCTTCAAATTTTGTCTCTTTTTTGCATTTATTTGTTCTATTTCACTTATCTCAATTTTTTCCATCGAGCAAAATAAATCATGATTAAGTTTGAATTGGACTCCAGTGCCCACCATCTTTGACTGCTTTTCTTCATTGCTGCTTCGTTTAATATCTCTTTTCTCCCTCTTAGTTTTCTTTTCTTTTGTAGGAGCATTAAATAAATCGTCATGAAATCTGAATTGGACTCCAATGTCCATCATCTTTGACTGCTTTTCTTTATTGTAGTTTCGCCTTGCGTCTTTTTTCTCTCTTTTAGTTTTCTTTACTTTTACCACAGAAACAAATGTTATGTTATCAAATGGGAACTGAACTCCAACATTTGGTTTTTCATATTGTATTAAAATTTCTCGAACTTTACGAGTAAAAGCGCCTACAATAAATTTCGTCTCATTTTTCTTTGGTACAATCAGTGTTTCATTTTTGCCTGTGCTTGTTACCGTCTCATATTCATTAAAAGGGCTCTGAAGTTTTCTATTTTCTGCAAATTTTTCCCGAAAAATCATTTTCGCGCGTCTTATTTACAATATTATGTTGTCTTTTTACTTCTGTATCCCATTTCTGTCGATTATCAATATTCCGAACACGCGTATCAAGCATGTTGTTTTTCCGACAGGGTGGCGCAGCCTCCCAATTTGTTTTATGGTCCGGTTCACCTTCCCCGGTAGTCAACGAAGTTGTATATTTTCCCGTCTTAGTGTAATTTTGTAATTTTCCCACTGCTAAAGAAGTCGCTTTTAAGGATAGGAGATTTTCGATATCCAAAAAGTCTGCTCCTACTAAAACAGCTACTGATAGAGTAGGTACTAAGCCTACTTTTATCGTTTTTCTCTGGACCGTACCGTCCTTCTTTGCAATTTCTATTCTTACATAAGCAGACGGGCATGGGTGCTTGTCTCCATAATAATGTAATGTTGTAATTTTATTCTTATGGTCTATTTCCGTTCTATTAATTAGCTCAGTTCACACATAGGTTTGGTCCCTGCAAGAATAAATTGCCCTTTTCAACTAATTCCCCGTTCAATTTCCAGTTTATTTTATGCGCCTCTGCAAATGCGTAATTTTTTTCCTTGTTATGGGTCATGGCCCAGGCTGTCGTTTTATGTGGTTATTGGTCATGTTTACTGGGGCAGTTTCTTGCAAAATGCCCCGTAGTACCACAGTTATAGCAAGCTAATTCTCCTTGCGCTGTGTTATAGTGCCTATTTTCGTTATACTCTCTGTATTGAAATATGTCTGTGTCCTCAACTTCCTCTCTTATTTCGGTCCACCTATTTGCAATTTCTGCCATTTCTTCACTTGTTTTTGGGCTCTTTTCTTTCAAATATATTTTCAATTCTCTATGGGTATTTTCTAAAAATTGTTCCATTACTATTTTATCTATCACTTCCGTCAATTTTTCATTTATCTCCTCTCGGTCTTCTAACATTCTATAATTTTCTAACTCTAGCCATTTTAAACACATATCTTCAATTTATATCCGTATTCTTTATAAGTTTCGTTGTCTCGTTTTCTTTCGCTTCTAAACCTTCTTTGAAAATGCTCGGGGGAGAGTTGAAACTTTTCAAAAATGGCTTGTTTTAGTCTTTCAAAATCTTTTGAGTAGTGCATTGGTAATGCTTTATATGCAATTTGTGCTTTTGTAGTTCAGGATGGGCTGTATTTTTGTCACCCAATATTTTCTTGGCAGTCCATTTAATTCCGCGGTTTTTTCAAAGTTGTAGAGGTACAAATGTACATCTTCATTTTCTTTCATTGGCTGAAAGTTTATTGCATGCATTAAATTTACTGTGGACAATCCTTGATGCTCCTTGTAATTTTTCCCTGCAATTATTTGCATTAGTTCTCTTCTATCCTCTCTATCTGCTTCTTCCTTTAATATTCTCTTCTCTCTGTTCTCTAGCTATCCTCTCTTTCTCTATTTCTTTTCTATCTTCCTCCTCGTTTTGTTCTCTGGCTATTCTCTCTTTCTCCTTGAAATTTAATAGTTGTTGTATCGTATCTATTTTAGTACTTTTTCGCGAGTCCCTGCTGGAAATTGAGCTTCTACTATCTCCTGCTACTTGACCTACTATGATTCTCTCTGTCTTTATATCCTCTTAATTCGTTTTCTGAGTCTGTTCGTTCTATAATTTTATTTTCTTTTACCCGCAACTCCCCTACATTTTGTACTTCATCTGAAGGGTGAGTTGGTTTTGTTTTACTCATACTTTCATATAATGATTTTTCTTCATGTATTATTGCCACTGTTTCTTTTGTCTGGGTTTCTCTATCTGGGAATAATTCTTTCTGAATCTGCCTTAAGCTCTCTTCTTCTTCCATGGTTTGTACCGGACATCTCTCTATTACTGATTTTGTTTTGAAGATTTCCCCTTCACACGTGTCAGAAATGTCTATTTCACCCCCTGAGTGATATATATTTCTATCTGATGGTGTTTTTCTTAGGGTATTTCCAGCGGGAGTCGCATACAATTGCGATGCGTCTGAATACGATTTTTGTTTTACCGTGGTAATTTTTTTTCGAATTACTATCCACTTCTTCCAACTGTCCTTTTCCTGATCTTGTTTGAATTCTCCGTTTGTCCGCCATTACTTCAAGGTTTACTTAACGTATTCTTTTACCAATGTTTCTTTCTATCCTTTGGTGAAAATTTTTCGCATTTTAATTTGCCGATTTTACTTGGGCGGCACCGCGTTCTTTGTCTCAAAATTTAATTACTCGTGTGGTTTTTTCTTTCTTCAATTTTATTACTTACTATTATTTAACTAGGCAAAGCCCAGATAATTAATATAATTTTTATGAATTGATTCCGTATTTTTTCTTCTATTTATATGTAATCACAATAGGCTACTCTGTAGGCTAAATTAATTTATCTAATCGAAAACGCGGAATTCTTTTACTATCATTGCTGTTAATAGCTCATTTTCTTGCTGTCACCAGTATTGGTGTGGTAAGGTACGGGTGTCACCACTTATTGGTGCAAAAATGGTGCTACACCGCTTACTAGAGGGGGAAGCCCCTGGCAGTGCCAAATATTATAGTGGGATGCCCGCGCTTACCCCAACGGTTCTGTAAATATCGGGCATGCTAGTATCCAATTTAAAATATACCCTGCCCCCAGGGTATGATAACGTAATCGAGCGGTCAAATGGCCACTTTAAGGCCAAGAGTGTACCCGACCCGGGTCACCACTAAAAACTCTCTAACTATCTCCTTGGAGGTAACAAACCCCCCTGTCAATATAATAAAGACAGTATTTCGTAACTTTGTTCCTACTCTGGGTTCCTTGAAAAATAGTACACAGTTGTAGGAAATATCTTACTTGTAATCTTCCAAAGGTCACATATAACAAAAAGATTAGGCTTCCCTAAACGGGGTCTAAATACAGACTACTAAATAATATTTTACACTAACAGAATCTTGGCACTTGGGGTGTGGCCCAGTGTGAGACAGGCCAATCAAATGACTCAAGTCCCTCACATACTTTCAACTGAATTTGCCCTACATATACTTGCAGAATCAATGACTTGAATTTTAGAAAGCCCATACGATGACTAATACTGAATTATAATCCAAGCAATTTACTTTCTCTTGCAATATGGTTGCCTTGACGACGAGTTTAACTTACGATTGCAAATTATCTTATAAGCAACTGTAATTACAGAAAAGAAAATAGGTCATTTATCTGAAAAGAAACGAAACAGGAGTGGAACCCCAATATATATATATTTATACAATTCACTATCTTTGCACTATGATACTGAACTACTATTTTCTTATTACCATCCTTTAATATTCAAAAATCAATTAAACACCCACTTCTTCATTAAATTGAAAGCTTTAATTTTTCTAGAATCAAATGAAGGTTTATCGAAGGTTCGCACAGTCCAGGTAGTTTTTAGTTTTTTCTCTGAGAAAGCAGACATTACCGCCATTTGTCTTTGATATTATTGCTTCCTCTCCCCTACTCCAGTATAATGCTTTGCAGTCAAAGGGTAAGGGTTCTGACGGGATATAAATGATTCTTGAATTGCATAAAATTGGATAGAAGCTTCATTCTTAGAATTAAGACACAGTAGACAACCAGTTGTGAATTTGACTGATGCAGAATCTTAAGAATTGCAAAGAGAGCAACATAAAACCGTTGTAGAAATCTCGGTATCATTCCATATTCCCCAGTCACTCTCTGCAAGTTTGCAACAAATATATTGGAGAGGTCTCCGAAATCACGTTTCAACTTTATTTCTTTCACGTTCTTTAAAGGACGACGTTGAGTGAATCTGCTAAATAAAAATACAGTATTAAAACCTTTACTTGTAGTTTCAGAACATGAAAAACTTAATTTTACATTACAAACATTCCTGGAAATAGAAAAGTATTTTCTAAACTTCTGCTAAACATCCTTCAAGTTTAGTTCATAAAATGAATACTGGACTTGAACCATGTGATTTATAAGAAACTATTTATGTTATTTTTGTCACAAAATGATTTTTTTTTTGTTTGATGTCCAATTTATCAAATTATATAGGAGCTGGGTCACGTAGCCTTCTAAAGTCTCATTTGTACTGTAGTATTTCAAAATGAACATTTCCGCGCTATTCTCAGCATGGTGCTACGTTCACTGCTGTTCTCGTTATAGGATAAAGTTATGTATGTTTTAGATCGATATTCTTCCCCTTTGCTATCTAGAGTTCAATTCCCTGAGACTGATACATTAGTAAAAAATCCCTAATAAAGACACAATACAGAACAGAATACCCTTAATTAACAGTTTAATACATATATATATATATATATATATATATATATATATATATATATATATATATATATATATATATATATATATATATATATACGTCTTATGCTTTCGATCCTGCACCATTTTTAGGGGATTTCAGGCTATTTTTTGTTTAATATCGAGATACACTTTGTGTTCAACAGATGCTTTTGTTATATCATATCATATTGTAAAAAGGTAAGTGTGTTGCATCATTGTGCATATGATGATTATTTTGATTGATCAGTTACTATGGACTAGAATTCGTTTTTTACCATAATTATTTTTTTATGCAACCGTTCTACGACAATTGTAGATACTGCTGCAACCAAGATCATCATTTTGCATATTAAAATGCAGTTATTCGTGAAAATTAGATTTTATTTTTAAAATTGGGTTTTTTTAATGAAAAAAGGCACTAGATTTAGCAATTTCGATTAAAAAAAAACCATTAAACAGCTTTCTATGATGTTCCAGCTCCCAGCTAGCTGCAGAGAAGAAAAAACATATACTTCCAATGCAGATTTTTCTAGGTTGTAACCACGATCCTTGTTTTTCAAGCCAATAGATTTTTCTTTTTGTTCAAGTCAAGGGATTGTAACTTGATAGGGTTTCCAGCCAAGACAATTCTAATGGTGTTCTTTGTGTTTTGATTCGACACCCTTTTTGGGGTTTCACGCTAGTTTTTTTGTAACTATACGACGTGTTCGTCTTTTAATAGGTTTCAGCTACTGCTACAACTACGTTAAATACAAACCCCTGAGTCACCGTCGTGCGTTGTAATTCCAAAAGAAAAGAAATTCAAGGAACCCCAGTCTCGGCAAAATTTATCCACGGAGAATTCCTGCCTTTGTAAAACTCCTCCTCCATGGAAAATTCCTTTTGTAAGATATTCTTCTCGCAAACCCCCTGCCCTACAGAAAATTCCCAGTCCCACTTAGAAAACTCCCCCAAATCCACTTATTAACGATCATATTTTGAAATTTGAAAATAATAGAAAAATTTCCTCCCCTTTCATTCCCCTTGCTTTAGACTTCCTCTAGCTTTTTTCAAGCCTCCTTGTCTCCTTGTCTCTTTTCACCCATGCAACTTCCTTGTCTTATAAACCATTTTTTCACCCATGTGAATTCCATTTACTGTTTTCTTTTCCTTCCATTTCCTGATTTGTGACTTGTTTTAGCCTTTTTCTAAGGCTATTCATTCCCTGGTTTCTTTCTCCAACCATTCCCTGGCTCAAGATTTGTTCTAGCCTTTTTCCAAGCCTCTTGGTCTCATAAACCTTCTTTTTACCCATTCGCTTTCCATTTCCTTGGTTATTTTCCTAATATTAATTAAAAAGAAACTTTCCAAAAAAGAAGTTTTTCAAACAAAAGTAAAGGCCATTTTATACTTAAGATCAGCAGATAAAAATACCTTTTAAAATTCAAACTCAAAACGACCAGAAATTACTATTAAAGAATAAATAAAACCCAAAACAAAAAGATATTAAATAAATAATAATAGCAAAAAACATACAACAAGTAATAATATAAATGAATAAATAGATCTTAAAGTGAGTGATGCTTAGATTGAATATTCCAATCAAGCTTAAAACGAAAAAAAAAAGTCTTTTGTTATTGAAGTATAAATGAAACTCAAAACGAACAGAAATTAATTAAACCATCAATGCAAACAAACATACAATAGATATTAAAGTAAATGAATAAATAAATCTTAAAACGAGTGAAACTTAAATTGAAAACCTACCACGACATTGGGGCTTTACTGAAACCCAATTTTATTGCAAATATTTTCTTTTGTACTTACTATTGAAAATAAACATTAAAAGTATAGTAAAATTTGAACTGATGAGCTTTCAGCAATTAATATCATTATACATCATATGTTCAGTTTAATTTTTTAGCTTTTTCTAAATTGTTCAAGACAAATATAGTTTCCCTACAAACAAGAGTTTGGATACTGCCCCCTTTCTTAACTGTATAAACCAAAAGCCTACTGCGTCATTTGCGCTTCACTGAAAACGGATTATACTACAAATATTTTCTTTTCATGTTCTTACAGCATTGAAAAAGAAAACAAAATTATAGTGAAATAAATTCTTGAACTGATAGATCTTTCCACAATTAATATCATTATATATAAAATATTCAGTTTGATTTTATTTATACTTTTCAAGATTGTTCAATACACATATAGTTGTCAGTAAAGTGCCAATGACGCAGTAGGTCTTAGACTTTTATATTCTAGCATTTTAGCCTAGCTAACTCATTTGGTCCTGCATAGTTTGATACATTTTCTTCTTATGTGATATTATTTTTGATGTAGTTAGCAAGCGTTGCCATTGGGCAAACACAAGGAAATTAGCTAGATCACACTTTTTAATTTTTAAGTTCCTTTTAGGTCCAAGCATCTCTCTGACATGCTTACATATACCGGGAGTAGAAGTGACCCTATAACCCCCATGTGGCACCCCTGCTGCCACCTATAACTTTTTTGCACCCCAAATAAGGGCATAGCCTCCCTAGGGAGAATGATTGCGTAATCGGTCAATGACCTCTTTTTCCAAGGTCGATTTATTTGTTGTTTCTATGTGTAAAAACTCCGGAACGAAGGTTGCACCTGCTCATTGAATACTAACGGGAACATTGTTATTGATCTAGGACTCGAGGGGGACGTGAATTTACGAGAAGTTGATTGCGTAATCGATCGTGAATGTCAGGGGATCCAGAAATAGTATTTGTTGTTGTTGCTCTCGAGCCAAATGTAATGACTTCCCCGGAAACAGATCACGTATTTCCTTCTCAGCCAATCAGCGAGTCGGATACATCCTCATTCTCAGCCAATCAGAGGGCTGGTTACATATAGTTTCCCCGTTACATAACAATTCGCCCTCGTGATTTTATATATAACGGACATGCAATGGGATTAAATTATCAGAAAGTATTTTGACACCGTGTAAACAACTACAATGAATAATATTGATGAATTAGAAGCCTTGGCAGCCACAATTTACAGTGTAAGTTCAGTTTTATTTTAAAAATTATTTTCCTTGGACCTCCTCCAGTATATTCAGCTAAAACATAAATATTTTCCTTTACCCCAACCCCCCCCCCCCACATACAATACAAACATCATTATACTAACTAGTAAAACATAAAATATATTCTTTTTACCCTAACCCCATCCCCCATTGTTTTACAACCAAAATTCTCGCAAAAAGAAATAATTTTCTTTCGTTAAATATATGCAATTTTAAGTGTCTATATCCTAGCTAAAAGCGACCATTGACTTCCGTCACTGTTGTTATTAACCTAACCTGGTTTTGACATAATGCTCTACGCGAGGTTAAAATTAGCTGTCACCCCTTTTCCTATGTGTTTACGAACGCGGCAGCCAAAGTCAAAAGGAACTATTTCTCCGTCAAAATTAAATACATAAAATATTTTCTTTTACCCTCAAAACCTAACCCCCCCCCCCCTCACCGTTTTACAACAAAACTCTCGCAAAAAGAAATAATTTATGAGCTAGGTTTCTTAGCCTTTCGT
>NC_142804.1:30148410-30216454 GCF_049724085.1 Artemia sp. Qi Xiang Cuo | reverse complement strand
CAATGAAGCCATGTTTGTTTCTTAATTCCCCCTTCGTGAATCAATAATTCCCCCATCGATTATGTAAATCACCCCTCATGTCATTACACGTGGCCAAACGACAACAGATCGATTGACCTTTACCCCCCATTAGACTCGATCGATAATCCTTGAATAAATTATGTCCCGTCAGCATTAAACTAAATTGTAGATGGCAGCAGGGGTGAGTGTTCGGACCTCCTGATAGGGTTCTACTAGTAAGCAGCAACATCAAAACTTAAAACGAACAGAAAATATTACGTATATTGACTAGGGTTCACACCCTAGTCAATACCTCGCTCTTTAAGCCAAAGATTTTTTAGTGCTTTCATAAGAGCTATTTATTCTAATTAACGGCCTTTCTGATTAAGCGGTAATTTTTAAAGAATTAGAACAAAATTCGAACTTTAGCTTAAAGAGCAAGGTCTTGACTAGGGGGCGAACCCCCTAATATACGTATTAAAAATATATGAATATAAAAGTTCGATACGTAAGTTAATTCGTCAGTTACTTATATCTATTACTAATAAAAATGTTCCTAAATAAAATTAAAATTAATTAAGTTTCGAGAAAGCCATTTAACCAAATAAAAGTAACATTAATATACAAATTTTGTTTTAATTATTCATATACGGTGAGCCAAAATCAAAACCTGCATTAATTCAAAAACGTTCAAAAATTAAATTAAAAAAAACTGAAACTGAAAGCAAGAAACTGGAAGTTTTTTAACTGAAAGTAAGGAACGACGTTAACACTTAAAACGAACAGAAATTATTCCGTATATAAAAGGGGCTGTCCCTCCTCAACACCTCACTCTTTATGCTAAAGTTTAACTTTCTCACATCTCAAATTTTTTTTAAAAATAAAAAACTTTAGCGTAAAGAGCGAGGCATTGAGGAGGGGACAGCCCCTTTCATATACGGAATAATTTCTGTTCGTTTTAAGTTTTAACGTCGTTCCTTACTTTCAGTTAAAAAAACTAGTTTTTTTTATTTAATTTTTGAACGTTTTTGAATTAATGCAGGTTTTGATTTTGGCTCACCGTACATGAATAATTAAAACAAAATTTGTATATTACTGTTACTTTTATTTGGTTAAATGGCTTTTAACCAAATATATTTGGTTAAATGTGCTTTTATTTGGTTAAATGTGATTGTCTCTTACTAGGTTGCTTGCTACCACTGTAACCCGGATACATACACACAGTATTAGGATGCATATTGTGCTTTTCGGTTAGTCCACGATATCCTCAATATAGCCTGTAAGTTTTAACTTAATAATCTAAGCCGTTCGTAAGATATTGCAGATAAAACCTTTTGACAACCTGTATGCACATAGTGTGTTTTGATTTAATTCAAAATCTCCCTCAACATTCCATGATATTTTGACCTAATACCCTAGCCTCAGTAGTAATCGCAGTAGAAGTGGTTAAAATAATTATAGTAGCAGCAGTAGTAGTAGCAACAGTAGTAGTACTAGTAGTAGCAGTAGTAGTAGTAGTAGCAGTCGTCACAGTAGTAGCAGTAGTAGTTGTTGTTGTTGCTGTAGCAGAAGCACCATGTACTTATTTGCTTTTGGCCAATTGAACATCCCACCTATCATGCCGTCAAAGTTTCGTAAGCCGTAAGTCGTAAGCCGTTCCTTATATACGCCTTTTTGACAACTTGCATGTACATAATATGTTTTGGTTTAGTTCAGCACTCCCTTAATACAAAAAGACACGCTGTAGTATTAAAGACACGCTAAAGACACACAAAAAGACGAGGGGCTGATATATGTCCCCCTTTCCCAAAAATACACGCTATATATAAACAATGGGCAAATTTTATACTTTTACGAACCTTGCCCAAAGGGCTGTGGGGGTCATAGTTATTGGACCTTTCAACTATGATGAACAAAATGGTCATCTCAAATTGTTATCAAATGCCTTTGGAGGACAATTGGGTATGGGAGGGGGGCTGCTGGGCCTCAAATCACTTCTGACTCTTGAAAAAAAAAACTAAAACTTTTAATTTTTTTTTTAGTTGAATTAGGCCCCTCAGAAGTTTCTACAACAACTTCTTCTATACGACGTGCCTTGCTGAAAAATAGCATAAATCAAACAGTTCGTGGTAACGAACTATAAGTAAGGAGCGACCCGGCTCAATAGTAACCGAAACTCTAAAAAACAGAATTTTGATACCAGTAGATACATTAAAAGAATCAGATTTGTATGCTGATTTCAAATATATAAGTTCCATAAAGTTTAGTCTTACCCATCAAAAAGGATAAAACAACCCCTAGAAGTCATAAAACTTTAATGAAAATCACACCATCATATTCAGCGTATCAGAGAACCCTATTATAGAGGTTTCAAGCTCCTATCTGCAAAAATTTGGAATTTTGTCTTTTTTGCCAGAAGAAAGATCACGGATGCGTGTTTATTTGTTTGTTGTTTTTTTGTTCTTTTTTTATTTTCCCGGGGGTGATCGTGTCGATCCAGTAGTCCTAGAATATCGTGAAAGTATCGAACGGAAATTAAAGTTCTAGTGCCCTTTTTAAGTGACCAAAAAATTGGAGGGCAACTTGGCCCCCTCCCACGCTCATTTTTTCCCGAAGTCACCCAATCAAAATTTTGAGATAGCCATTTTGTTCAGCATAGTCGAAAATGTAATTAATATGTCTTTGAGAATGACTTAATCCCCCACTGTTCCCGGGGGAAGGGCTTCAAGTTATAAACTTTGCCCATTGTTTACATATAGTTTTGGTTATTGGGAAGTATACAGGCGTTTTCGGGAGGAATATTTTTCTAGTGGGGGGTTGGGGTCAGAGTCGGGGTTACGGGGGAGGATCTTTCCATGGCCGAAGATTGTTCTTTTCGGTCAACCGTCTAGGGCTAAACGGAAAGCAGGTCGTCCTCGTCTGGGGTGGGAGGACGTCATAAAGAGAGATGTAAAGGAAATGAAAACTTCCTGGGAGGGTGCAAAGAGGGAGGTTGTAAATAGGGTGGGACTGAGGAAAAGCGCGTGTGGCTCTGTTGGCCTCAGTTGGCTGGGTACTGCAGTGAGGTGTTACTAGTAGTTGTAGTACAAAGTAAGAAGCAACACTAAAACTTAAAACGAAAAGAAATTATTACGTATATGAGGGGGTTTGCCCCCTAGTCAATACCTCAGTCTTTACGCTAAAGTTTTTTTTAGTATTTTAAAAAGTGTTATATTTTCTAATCAACTGGCTTTTGTTAATCAGGGGTTAGTGGTTCTAACACAATCCGAACTTTAGGGTAAAGAGTGAGATGTTGACTAGGGAGCGAACCCTGTAATATACGTAATAAAAAAATACGAATATAAAAATCCGTTACGCAAGTTAATTCGTAAGTTAAGTCAGAACAAATTTTCGAGAAAGCCAATTAGCCAAAAAAAGGAAAATTAATATACGAATTTCGTTTTAATTATTCATGTACGGTGAGCCAAAATCAAAGTTGCATTAATTCAAAAACGTTCAGAAATTAACTAAAAAAAACACATTTTTTAAACCGAAAGTAAGGAGCGGCATTAAAACTTAAAACAAATAGAAATTATTCCGTATATGAAAGGGGCTGTCCCCTCCTCAACGACTCGCTCTTTACGCTAAAGTTTGACTCTGTCTCACAACTTTATTTTTTAAAACAAGATATTTTAAAAACCTGAACAAAATGGTTATCTCAAAATTTTGATTGGAGAGGTGTTTTTTGAGGGTGTTAGTTGCCATCCAATCACTTTTGATCCTTAAAAAGGGAACTAGAACTCTCGATTTCCAATCGGGCTCATCCCCTTTTGAAGTTCTACGACGACCCCTTCCATATGAAGTGCCTCTGGGAAAAAAAATAGTAAATAGTAAAACATTGGAGCCGTATGACCTTTACTATAGGCAACGCTATAGCGTTGCATCTGATATAATATAGAAATGTGATAAAAAATCAAAATATCAATATTCATAGATCTTCGTTATCTTCCAGATCATCAGCTCCGAGAAACTCAGTTGTAACACAGTTAGCACAACTTCTTCCCAGGTCCACAGGCCCAGGTGCATTTCATGCCATTTCTTTTGCAAGTGCATCGCATATTTAAGCAGTCGGTTTTGCATGTTACAGTGAAAAAATGCAAGGAGAAAGTTGGGGGCAGCTGGGAGCTCACCAAAAACAAAAATAGGGCAATGTAGTCTATTCTGAATTACCCAACCGAACTGGATAGGTCGAGATTACATCCCAGAGTTTTTCATGATCTAACTCTCAAATAAACTCGAAATGAGTGGAGGCTGCGAGCATCACTGGTGGGAGGGAGAACCTTATACTCAACATACGAAGCAAATGCTGTAACTTTCTCGATGAATTTGAGATGACGCAACTGATTGAGGGTTGAAATTGAGCCTGGTTACTTATATAAAAGCATCATTGCTTTCTCCCCAGCTGCTGAAATTCGTATTTGGTGGATAGTGGGCCCATAAAACTTTAGGGGGTTTTTAAAACTCATTGTTTTTTTTATTAGAGGGATGTAGTCCCGCTGACTTCTCAATGCCATAGATACGAGAAATTCAATCGCACCAAAGGAAGGCGTGGATATACAGGATTGTGCTAATCCAAGTTTGAGTTTCGTTGCATTTATATCCCAAATTCTATTCTTTGAGATTCCAGCTCGAGGCTCAGAGTAAAACTAGATTGCCTGGTTACCTGTCTGTGCGTGATAACACAGGAGTAAAAGCAGATCTCTGTCGTCTCCAACCAGGACAGTGGGCATAAAAGAAGCAGATCGAACTACAGTTAGAACAATGAGAAGATCAGCATCACCTTCTGCCTGATATACCTGAGACCCAGCTTTGGTCAGGTACTCATTGGTCATGGCTATGATTGCTTGCTTATTCTTGAAGTTGCTTAGGAACACTTCTTTCTTTGTAGAACAGATCATATTCCTGTTAAAATTGATTTGCGGGTACGATCGTGTCCCTTTCCGTCTCAAATGGGTGATGTCTGTGATTGAAGGTGGTCGGGTGTATCCGTCGAAAACCATCGACGTCCTTTGCAACCCATATTTCCGTGCAACGTAGTCAACGTACTTCTGGCAGATACTATCATAAGTTGAGTTATTTTCCCAAAGGATTCACTAAAGCAGTGCCACGCCATCGAGAACTATATGCTTGTAACTGAAATCTTTGACGCAAACTTCAGTTTTTAGCTGCTGCTCTGCAACGAGACGCCACATCGCATCGGTGACGGCAGGATTATCGGCTAATTGTGGAAGTCCGTTTGCTTCAAAAGGTTACGAAGGCGGCGAGCACAATTCCTATTCAAAGTATGACTCCAAATTATTTTCGCTATTTCCAGCAATTGTCACTAGGCGCTGAAACATCAATGCTGGATCAACGGCAACTGACTGTTCATTAATAACTGGTGCAGCTTTATCAGCAAGCGTTACGGCCACCTACTTTTTTTGAATGTGTACGTGTTGACGTTTTCCCCTGTCATGCTATCCATGATTTCTTGTCCGATGGATCTAGCTGTGTTGACGTTGACTTTTTCATCAGCCGTAACTCCAGAAGTAATGTTTCGCAAGCTCGGGACGCTTCTGCGAAAGGTGTATTCTCAGCAAGAAAGCAAACAAACTTTCTAGTTTCATGGTTGTCGCGTTCAATCCTCGACTCTGTAACTTCTTTGTGCTGTTCGCTTGTCTCGTATTAGACCTTAGCAAAATTTTGCATCGACGAATTAATTGCACTACAAGTTTGTGCTGAAAGTAACCAAGTCAGCCTCTGCAACTCATTCATGTCACTTCCCCTTGTAAAACCACCGTTAATTTTCAACAAGCGCATGAGGACCTGCTCAATGACCAAATCTGACGTTAGACCCGCCCAAATTTTTCGGATATGCGGATAACACATATCTTCCGTTCTGAAAATTGTCAAACACGTCGGGATTGGTAGTTTCCAGCTACCAATAAACATATAATTTTTATGTTTATCATGGTCATAATAAACATAATATTTAATTTTACATTAAAATATAGGTGATTTTTATAATCACCATGATCTAGTATTCAATTCTAGACATAATTTTTGTTGTTGTACACCTTTATATGGAAAAATGACTTGGTGATAGTTCTCATACTGCATTTTAAGACCGATTTCTTTCAGATTAAGCATGATTGAACACTAATGGAACATTTAAATGAAAGTCTTAGTTTTACGTATAAAGGTGATTTTCATAATCACCATGATCTACTACCCTATTCTAGACATAAATTTTGTTGTTGTATACCTTTATATGGAAAAACGAATTCACCTCCTCAAAATCCACCTCAACCTCAAAAAACCTAAGTTTTAATTTTACGTTCAAATAAAAGTGATTTTCATAATCACCGTGACCAATTACACTATTCTAGACATCAATTTTGTTATTGTACGCCTATATATGAAACATGAAATTAACCCCCTCAAAATCAACCTCAAACTAAAAAAAAACACATTCGTGAAACAGCTAGATGAGCCAACTTTGCATATTTGGAATCAGCACATTTTTTGAGTCGGGTAGTCAAAGAGTCTTTTCTCTTGCAATTTGTTCCCGGTTAAGCGCTTTTTTTCACACACCTCCTGGACTAAGTCTACAGCGAAGTGCTTAAGCCGGCTTAGAACCGGACAACCAATTGTGAATGGTGGCTGGTGTTTAACCCCCCCCCCCTGCCTCCGTGGTGACGTAAAAATCGAGTGAATACCTATTTTGGTTTATACATTAGCTGGCTGGCGATGGACTTTTTGAATATTTATTTGGAATAATTTGTTTGGCCTCACGTAAAGATAAGTCTTTTGATTTTTTTTTTTTTATCTTGCTACTGATAATCATGGCTTTTAAATAGTTTGATCTTGCTCTTGCGAAGTTAAAGGATTATCCCCTCTGGCCAGTAAGAATAATCAAAGCTGGTAAAGATACAGGAGGCAAGCCAGTTTTTACGGCATTTGGCTATGGATCTCATGATGAATCTCGCCTCGTGGATGCAAATCTCCAAGTTTATGATTCTACCACTGTTAATTTTTCCGCTCCTGCTTCAAAAAAAGCTTTTGAAGAGCTTGCTAATACGCCTGATATTTACATGAGACTATCAAAAACATACCTTGCGATGAGAGGTAATGATAAGAGCAGAGCAAATGGCCCAGCATTAGCATTATCTAGCAGTATTAGCCCGATACAACAGAAACTTGTAGCTACCCAAGCTGAACTGGATAAAACCAAAATGACCTGATGTACAGTATAACTCAAAAAGTTTCGGAAAAACTGGCTAGCTCAGACTCTCTTAAGGAATCGGCAGAGCTTATTGCTAGTAAAATTTATGGCGCTCTCACGATTAAATTTAATCCCAAGTTTCAGCTAATTGAAAAATTGCTAGAGGGACTGAGTAACAAATCTGAAAATTTTGAAGACAGACTGAACAGGCTTGAGAATAAGTTGGATGGTTATGACCAAGAATCACTACTATACAGTCTGGTTTTTCACGGCGTTAGGCAGAAAACTGGTGTTGACACTCGTTCTGCTGTGTTGCTAACTATTAATCAGAAGATGTCTTTGCCTGAAATTAGTACAAATGAGGTCGTGAACGTGTATAGACTTAGACTGAATAATGCTGCTACAGCTGATTCAACTCAGGCGGTTCCATCTGCTCCAAGGGTCGCTCCGATAATAGTGAAGTTTTCGAGCAAAAGCGTTGCTTGTAAAGTGTTCAAGGCCAAATCCAAGTTGGCCTCTAGTGGTAATTTTTTTGTTGAGTCTCTGACCAAGTAGAGACGAGATATTCTGAATGCGGCGAAAGACAGATTCGGCCAACGGAATGCTTGGTCTGATCGGGGTCAAATATTGGCAAAGCCTAGTGACGGGACTCCAATAAAAAAGATAAGGTCTCTCGCTGTTTGTATCTAGTTGTTTTTTTTTCTGTATGTTTTTTTTTTTGTTTTTTTTTACTTTCTCATGGATTGTTTGTTTATTGTCCCTTTTCTTTCTCTCTACCAATTCACTAGTTTTTGGTTCGTTTTTTCCTTCTCTGTTTTTTTTTTCTTTTTTTTTCTCAAAAATATTGTTTGTTTCTATTTATTTTTGGGTGCATATTTCGGTATTTTTTCTCTTTTTATTACTTTGGTTGTGTCATTTTTCGATGTTAATATTTTTCTTCTGCATAGATGCCATAGCTCTGCTGTGATGTCGTTAACCTTTGGTCTGGTGAGTTTGGTCGCGGAGCGGATCTACCATCCACCGTAAGTAAAATGATTAATTCTTTTGGTGACCAGGGTGATGTCAATTCTTTGGGAGGACGTTTTGTTGAGTTACAAAATAATCCTTTAGATTTAGAAAGTATAAATAGTAATTTAGTTGGATGTAGTACTATGAATTATAAGATTCGTAAATCCGTGATTGAAAGTAAATATGTTTCGTAGTTAAATGGTTCTACCTACTCTAAACGAAACGGTATTTTTTCTGTGCTTCACCTAAACATTCAGTGATTTTGCTCCTCTTTTGATGAGCTAAAACGGATCGTCAATAGTGTAACTCCAGATGTTATTGGATTATGTGAAACCTTTCCTGGATTATGTGAAACCTTTCCTGTAATAGCCGTTCTGGCTAAGTGGACGCGCGCTGGGCTGAGAATCCGAGAATTCGGGTTCGATCCCTGGTGTGGTCAGTTTCTTAGTTTGGGACGCGGGTCAGTGGTGTGACCCTGTAAGCTTAGCCAGAGTCAACCCAGCTCTAAATGGGTACCTGGAGAAATCTGGGGAAGGTAAAACAGGAAGGGTTTGCGAAAGCATAGGTTGGCTGGCCCCAGCCCCCCATTGCACTTCCTGGCTGAAGGGCCACGAAACGGAGATCAGCACCGCCGGTTTGGACCTTAAGGGTCTAGTGCCGCATCCTTTACCTCCTTTTTTTTCCTGGATTCAAAAAAGGATATGCTTTTAGATATCCAAAGATTTAAGATGGAGAGGATGAACCGGAAACAGATGGCGAAAGGTGGCATTGCCCTGTATATTGCCGATCATCTTGTATATAATTTCCGAAGTGATTTGAGTAGAAATGAGGAAGGAATCTTAGAATCCCTTTTTACTGAGATTAAGTCAGGTTGCAAGGATTTAGTTGTCAGTTTGGTTTACAAATCCCCTAGTGGATCTAGTCCTTCGTTTATGAAAATTCTGAAAGAGGTTTTGGACTTAGTCCAAAAGCATCCCTGCGAACTAATCCTAATGGGGGATTTCAACCTCAACCTGCTGGATCAAAATTCTGCTTCGGCTGCAGATTTTTGACAATGATGCTTTCTGCGGGAACTTTACCTTCAGTTTGTATACCAACCCGAGTTACTGAGATGCATGCATCACTTATTGATAATATTTTTTCGTCACTAGATGTCATAGTTAATTCGGTGATGGTTAGTGATATTTCTGATCATTTCCCTGCTATTTCACGATATAGGACTGCTGATCGATCGCAGCGTAAAGCTTCGCCATCTAATCTCCCCTCTTTCCGTTTTGGTGTCAGTGAGATCAGTCTACTTAAATCTCGTTTGACTGATCAGCCATGGGATAGTTTGGATTCTGAATCGGATTTTAACCGCTCTTTTGATTTCTTTTATGATTCAGTAAAAGAAGGTATCCTAGAAGTTTGTCACCAGAATCCAGCGCCTCATACCTCGAAAAGGATAGTACTGCTGAATCCGTGGATGACTCCAGGTCTCCATAAAAGCTGAAAAAGGAAAAATTATCTGTGGAAGCTATACAAGGCTTCGTCATCTGCTTCTTATCATTAGCGGTTCAAGGCCTATAGGAGTATATTTACTTCTCTTGTCGGAAGGCCAAGCCTCAGTATTATCACAGGAAATTTTCTGAGTGTGGAAAGGATGTTGGGAAGACATGGAAAATTATTAATTCTGTACTTAAACCTACATTCCCCTCCGCTTTCTGTTCTACCAATACTGTTATTCGATTGTAAGGTTTTCGAAAGGGAAGCAAATGTTCAGCTAAGGTTTGCTAATATAATAAAGACGAATAAGTAATCAGGGAGCTCCACAGCTCTTTGTTATATCTTCAGAGTCTATCTTTTACCCCCACGTTAAGATTCAATGGTTGTAACTTCTGTTTCTGAGTTTGAGGTAGCTCGGATCGTAAATGCACTTAAAGGTTCATCGTCTTCAGGGCCAGACAGAATTCCTACAAGGGTTACCCGTGCCGTTCTTCCTGCTATTCTGTCACCATTGACTAAGCTTGTCAATCTGTCTTTCGAGAAAGGAATTTTCCATGAATCACTCAAGTGAGCTAAGGTTATAGTGCTGTATAAAGGTGGGCCCCGGAGTGATCCTGGTAATTATAGGCCAATTTCTCTTCTATCTGTTTTCAGAAAAATTTTTGAGAAGGCTATGCTATCCAGGCTTCTTAGTTTTATGGATGTCGAGAATTTTTTCCAAGATTTCCAGTTCGGATTCCGAGCAAATCACTCTACAGAGCATGCGTGCGCATATCTTTTGAATTTCAGTCATTCGGCAATAGATTTTGGTCTTATCCCGGCAGCTTTATTTTTGGATGTTCGTAAAGCTTTTGATTCTTTGACTCATCCCATTCTTCTTTGGAAATTATCGCAATTGGTATAAGATCAAATGTTTTCTCTTGGTTTGAATCATATCTTTCTGGTAGACTTATTTGAATTGATCCGCTTTTCCGGAGCCCTTCTGAAGTAGAATATGGCATCCCCCAGGTATCTGTTCTTGGCCCAGTTTTATTTCTGATTTAAGTCAATGATCTGATTTCAGCCGTTAAGAACACCAGTCCTCTAGTATGCTGCAATCTGTGTCATCCGGATGTTCCTTCGTGTACCAATGCTACTTCTAATGAAGATTGCCTCGTTGCTTTTGCGGACAACAGCATTTTTGGGACTCTAGGGAAGCCGGAATGTGATATCAGGTCTAATCTGGTGGCGATATTCGAGAAATTAGTTTCATGGTCTGATGCAAATTACTTGGCCTTGACTGTTGCCAATTCACATTTTCTGATTTTTTCTCGAATTGCTGTAGCTTTACCTCAACTTACACAGCTTCAGGTGTCACAAGGCTCCTTGTGTAGACCAAAGAATCGGTTGGTCCGGTTTCTTGGTATCCTGCATGATGAGAACCTTTCGTTTAGACACCATATAGCCATGATTAGGGTTAAGGTCTCACGGAGTTTGGGTGTCATTCGAAAACTCAAATACACCTTTCCTAGATCTATTCTGAAGCTTCTTTTTTCTGCCTTGTCCAGTCATATGTCTCTTATTGTCCCATAGTATGGATGTCTACTTTTCCGTTACACTGCGGTCGTTTTCTATCATGTATAAAAAAGCACGGCTTCTGGTTACGGACACCAACCGTTCATCACCAAGACCGGTTCTAAATCTACAGTCTATCTACAGTCTTTCTTGTGCTTCTTTTGTTTTTCCTCAGCTTCATGGAAATCTTCCAAAATCTCTTCAAAAAACTCCTCAGTTTATTTCTGATTCAGCTCCATATAACCTTCGTTCGTCACATAGTATCTGCATTCCTCATACTCCCACTGTGCGGTCAGATTTCAATCCCCTCATCGCTTGTCATCAGTGTTGGAACTCCCTGCCTTCTTCAGTACAGAAATGCCACTCGTTTGGCACTTTCAAGAGGATTCAAAAGGACCATTTAGTTAAGAATCAAACAGAATTTTTTTTTTTTTTTTTTTTTTTTTTTTTTTTTTTTGTGGAGTTGATGTCCCCTGGATGTTTAGTTTTGTTTTATGGTGGTCTTCTCTGCGCTATGACTCCCAGGCCTCAGGTATGGTCTCTTTTTAATTTTATATGTTGTTTGGCGATTGATTTCTTTTTTATGGTTGTTTGGATATATTGTATTTTCTTTTTTTTTTCTTCTTCTCATTCCCCCTTGTATCCCTTGCCATGGAGCCTTTCGAGGGGGATTAGGAGTGTTGTGATTGGATTGTATGTATTGATTGGATTATTCAATGTAGGCCTATTTTAATGTTTTTCTATTGATTTAGTGTTTGATTTAAACGGTATGTATTCCCCCTCTATTACAGGCCTAGGAGCCTTTGGGGGATTAGCACAGTGTATTGTCTTGTATGATTAATTGATTATGAATAAATCTTATCTTATCAACAAAAAGTCCCTGGGACCTCCATGAATGGAGGCTTTGTTCAATCCTGGGCCAATATTAGTCACAACATGGTTTTAAGCACATGGCAATGCTTTTCTATCAACATGAGTCGAAATTCTGCACAGACAATCTCAAGCCTATTACCTCCGACTAATTATATATTCATACCTACAAATATTATGCTAGTTCGGGGAGGCAGCCCATAGTAGATAAATTAGTTAGAAATAGGTCAGCCCGAAGACACCCATTAAAACATACCAAGTCCAGAAGAATTGTCTATTAATCAGAATCCCGTGCGAATGCTGTGTTTTTTACTGGACTATAATTTCCTCAAGGGGTGCCACTCCTCAAGTGGGAATAGAGTTGACCGCTAGGTCCCCAGCCTTGCAAGTACCCCGAAAGGCTCGAGACAGCCCTTTGCAGAGGCCGTTGTCCGTAGATCTTGATCTTACGCCCTGTCGCAGTTGTCCTACTATAGAGGATCCTCCCGATATGGCGTTCTGCATCACCATGCAATTTAACCCACTTGTGGGAGAAGGTTCTCTGCTCACCTGATTTTAGATGCCTAAGGGGGGCAGCGTGGTACAAAAAAGCTAATTTAGTGATAAGCATAACTTGTGGTACCGATAAACTAAACAAAAATATATTAAGCAATTAAGTGGCAAGGAAAATAGAACATGAAACTTTCAAATGACATTGCCTTTCAATAAAATAGTTTGTAATTTCTGGTAAAAGCAAAGCCTAAAATTTGTATGTGCTTTTTGTCCAGAAAGTGCTATGGGTTCCTGTTCATTAAGATCCTCAAAACTCTGCACTGTCTTAGGTTTGACTTGAGAAGATGTCGAGTCTAATTGGTGCGCAGCAAAATAATAATCAATTGAGGAGATACGCGACAGTTTATAATGCGACAATGTATCATTTACTTAGAAACATTTTCTCATCTTTTCTTTCTTAAAAGGTGGACACTTGACACTATTCCTGGAGCAATTAATTTAGGAAAAAATGAAGTTTTCCTAATAATAGTAAAGAGAAAAATCGAGGCTTAAAACAAACAAAAATTGCTGCTCTCCAATTTCCGTAATACATACATGCAAACCTAGCCCAAATAAACGGACCCATGCCAGGGTACAGTGTGTTTTCTCAGTTGAAAAAAGTCCGGAAGAACAGGAAGACAAGTCTGCATAACTAACATTTGAATATTGGATTCCGTGGTACTGACAATGGTTAGGTAGGATTCTGAAAGGTAGGCGCTTCGAAAGACTGAAAAAGATTTGGTAAGTGTTTTCCAGAGAAATTGTGTAAGGATATTTTAGGTATTCGTTTGACTTATCGTACATATAACTATAAGTTTTACGAAACGTATTATTTAACCCTCTTTTCAGAGTTATAATGAAAGACAGGTTAAGATGGCTATGTTACGTTTCACAGATAAAAATGAGTTTGGAAAAGGTTGTGCTTTTTGGCCATCCATCTTGGTCCAAGCGAAATTAGGTCGTCCCCAAACGGGGTGGGATGACTTGATAGGGGAGTATTTAGAGGAAATCAGAACTTCATGGAAAGGGTAAAGAGTGAAAATTTATATAGGTGAGGGCGAATCTCTGTTGGCCTCATTAGGCTTGGTGCTAACATGAGTCGTTAATAATAATACCAGTAGCAGTAGTGATACCGTCCAGAGGCTGTAGGGAAACACAGAACACAGGACAAGGCACTGAACCCATGCTTTATAACAGCTAAATCTGTTAAATGTATGTTGAACACCAATGTCTGATACAAGGCATGATCAAAATGACAATTACACCAAAATCATGTTTGAACCGCCAAACAGTCCTCACGATCATTAAGATTGACACCAATGCATAGTAAAAGTAAACGCCTTTTTTTTTTTTTTTTAAGGCCATATTTTAGGGCCTTTTCCCTCAAACCGAACTTATTTTGACTTTGTGAACTGGGTTAACTATTGATGAAATTAAAGATTTGAAGAACAAATTTGTCTCAAAACCACAGCCAAGGATCTTTTAGTGGAAATATACGTAGACTAAAAATTTATCCCGTAGGTGTTTCGTAGATATACCGATTATTTCGTAGAAAATTAAAGACTATCTGGCATATAAGGTTAGCTTTAGCAAACCCAAGACCAAACGCCCATTGGTAAGTCTAACCCTACCCAAAATAAAACCCAGCTACGGTGAAATGAAGCATATGTAGCAAAGGGTCAAGAACTATGATAATTTTTAAGTTTTGAAACTGAAATTGTTTTAAATCTCCACTCTGAGGGCTTTAAGACTGTTTAAGAATAAATTTCCAAGTTTGAAAACTGTTGTTTTTTATTCAAGCAACTGAAGATAAACTTATAAAATATCATATTAATACTGCCCTCTCAATCCCCCCTTCCTAAACTGCTCCAGTGTACTTGATTGTTGTTGTGAATAATTGCCTTAGATACAACTTTTAACCTAAGACCACTCTTCTCAAAATCCATGACAATGCTTTTCTAATACAATAGGATGTTAAGACTTAAAGGGGAGCTTATACCGTCTGATGTAAGCTAGAAGCAAGGAAAGCTGCTTACTTTAACTTTTGAGGCTTTATACGGTGGTTTGAGTAGCTTTATAAAATTGCTAGAGTACAATGAGCCTGTAGAGAAAATTAATTATATTTAGTATTAAAACTTAATATTAATCTTATGACTATATAATAATATAGGAGGCACGCGACTAAATTAAAATGGTCGGCATCAGCCCCATCCAGTAAATAGCATCTTAGCATTTACATATACTCTCAACCTCTGACGGCACTGATTGAGCCTCCTCCATGCAAACAGTTTTTTTTTAATTTTAATCGAAAGTTCTTTATCTCCTCATCCATGGGAATTTTCCAGCTTACAAGACAAGACAGTTCTTTAAGTTTCACCCAACTCGCCATTAGATCAACTTTTATCATTTTTCAAAAGGTATATGCTATAAATAAAGTTGACACTATTCTTTTACCAATATAAACCTTCTTTGGAAAAGATACCAGCCCATAAGCTCTTATTACCGAAAAACTTCACTAAAAAACGATAATTGTAAATTTTCATGAAGCTGATACGACGTATTTTCTTGACATTGAGTAAAAAATAATTAAGGAGCCGAATTTTCTGGAAAATTCAATTTTCTAAGCAAAAATAAATAAATTCAACTTTCTCTGTGTTCCTCATAAATACGATTTTGGTCATAGAAGGATGATTCAATAAAAGGTTAAAAAATTACCGCTTTTTAGTTAGAAAATGGGGGCAGTGCCATCTTTATTCTTTAAGAGCTTTTTAAGTCTTGCACACAAAAGGATTTATTGGAAAATCATCCGACATGGACTTACTCAAATTATCCCGTCTTCGAAAAACAGTTTCTTGTGGTTTGTATGAGGAGTTTATCCTCAGGTTGGGAATGAGAAGTTTCAATTTTTCGATATTTGTATGTCAAAGTAAGCAAAAACCGGAGCATTAATTTTGGTTTTAAACTGAAGAAGAAACGCTACTTGAGCGTGTTGACTGAGAAAAAGAAAATGAAGGGTAGTTCAGATGAAAAAAAGTAAAAATTTGCTTTATCAAAACCACCAGCGACTTCTACAACATAAAATTATAATATAAAATTAGCCAAAAAACAGTAATAATTCAGTAATAATGATAATGAATGTAGTCAAAAACGTTAAAACCACAAAAGAGAGTTACAGTCAAGATACTAAAACCGAAAGCAAAATCAACAAGTGTCAGAAGTTAAACATGTGGAAGATGACGTGTCGTTCAGATAAACATTAGCTTTGCCAAAACCACCAGAGACTTTTGAATTTCGTTTTAAAGATCGCATAAGATCATATAAAAAAAAAGATTTTCATCAAAATTGCCGAACTTGTACTGACGCCAAGAAAAAGAAATACGAAATAAGCCAAAAAGAAGAGTTATAATTAAGTAATAATGATGATGAATTTAGTCAAAGAAGCTAAAACGTCCGAACAGAGATTAAGTCAAGATACTGAAACCATATGCAAAATCAACAAGTTTCAGAAGCTAAACATGCAGTATGGCACAGTGTAAAGATGAAATAAAAATTATAAGAGAGGAGAAGTGGGCAATACCAATAAACACATATTTCGAAAATACGCTCCCATGCAAACAGCAATCAAAATGACAAAAGATAGTTCTATCGAAAAATTAAATAAGTAGATAACAACCTTTGAAAACCTTAAAATGGAGGAAATAGAATTGCAAGGGAGGGAATGCAAGCAAAAAAATTAGGAGATAAAATAAATGAAAAAGGTGTCTAGTACCGAAATTAAGTAATGACAAAAAATGTAGAAAGTTAAACATAATGTAAAACGGGTAAGATCTAGATTCTGAAAATACGGTTTGAATAGGAGAATGGGAGTGAATAGAAGGTGAATATGTGAATAGGAGGGTAAAAGGATCAAGTACAGAAACGTTATGTTACAAATGGTATGATGCGCTGTTGATCTTAAAACAAAATGAGTTTTCTAAGATGACGCTTGTTACTCATTTTTATATTTGTCATTGTGCATTTCTTGGAAAATGTTTTCAACACTGTATTAATGATAAGCATCTAGTTGTACTGTATTTTCCATTTGACAATTTCATGGGAAATTTTAGACTTGCTATATATAAATTTACCAATCGCGTATACACACCCATAAGCACAAATATATAGACGCACGTGGTTGCTTGCATACGGATGTTCATGAGTCTAATAATCTACACACAAATATATATATATATATATATATATATATATATATATATATATATATATATATATATATATATATATATATATATATATATATATATATATATATATATATATATATATATATATATATATATATATATATATATATATATATATATATATATATATATGGCAAACAAAGGAGTATAAAACAGCAGGTTATGCTTAAGGAAAGAAAATAAGCAAGGCAAACTGAACAAGGTCATATGATTTAGAGTCTCCGTATTCACCAAAGGGTACTCACCTACGGAACAAGTACTGAAAAAACCTATCCTCTCCACACAAAAAAAGTGACCCTTTGTATACCTATGCGAACCTGGCAACCAAAGTATAATCACCTACGGAACAAGTGCGTAACTCGTCGCCTGAATCACGCTCTAGCATAGTTATTGGCCGGAGCAAAGTACTTTGGCTCGGAGCGATTAAGTAGTACAACATTTTGCGTCTAGAGGCGCTGAGTTACGCGGGGTCACTTTTGGAGAGTTTTGTCAGTACTTATTCCGTAGGTGATTATACTTTGGTATAGTGTTGGGCGATAACTTGATCAAACGATATATCGAAATATCGATATTTTTACTTTCGATATTCGATAATCGATATATCGATTTCGATATTTCTGATCAGTTTTATTCAGATTAACTCTTGGCTTTGCAAAGTTAAAAAAAAAATTGGGTGCTTACCTGTTAGCCACTACACACTTGTGACTCTGAATCTAAAAAATCATACAACAACCGGTTTATTGCTGTTTGTATACGGAGACAATTACCTTCGATTCAGTGTAAAACTACATTGTAGCTATGTTTTAATAAATATTTAGTTGGTATTTTGGTTTATTTAGGTTAGGTTACTTATTGCATGCAGCCCCGCTATACTTAACCCCCACCCCACCATCCCCCTAGTGTGCAAATATACAGCCCAAATTATATATATATGATTGATGATTTTATATGATGATTTTTTTTACATATGAAAAAAGATGATTGATATCGAATCTACACGGGCCAAAATTAATCCTTCTCTCCTTTGGCGTTTTCTGTCCTCTAAAAGCGATGAGTCTTTATTCGCATCTGCTATCCCTGATTCTGAATGGTATGCAAATTATAGATTCAATATATATTATTATATTATTATTATTATTATATCCTATCTATTTCCCAAGCATAGCGGTTGTTTCTACCCCGTACCTGTAGAGCCAAATTCTCGAATGTGTCCTGGCTGATAGAAAAGTACCAACAATTATAATAAAAGTGTATTTTGCACAATTTTTTTAAACTTTGAATAATAGAAAATCAAGCAATAAAAACAAACTTCGATTACAAGAGTGAATATCACAGAAATCTAGACTTGAAATTACTCGGGCTCAGGGTAAAGAAAGATGACCTACTGACTACTTCTGGCTATTCAAACTCAGCAACATGTCAATGTTTTTTCCCTGAGCATTTGTTCTACCTTTCAGTGATTAAATAAAAAAAAAAGGAAACAGATTTTTTCAACTGAAAGTAAGGTTCACCATTAAAACTTAAAACGAACAGAAATTATTCCGTATATGAGAGGGATGCCCTTCATATACGTTTTTTCTAGTATTTTTAAAACAAGCTTCTTATTCTAATTAAATAGCCCTTGTGTTTCAGGAGTTGTTTTAAATAATTGGAACTCTTTAAAGGAGGCGGTAACTCCCCTCGCATACGGTAGGATTTCTTTTTGTTTCAAGTTTAAATATGTCTCTAGTTTCCGTTGAAAAAAAATTTTATATTTAATTTTTGGTTGTTTTCATTTAATACCAGGAAATCATCACTACAAATCCGTCCCTGCTGAAAATTCCCCCCAGATATTTTCTTGTGGACAATTTCGCCTAGAAATTTCTCTTACGCCTATTTTCATTCGAAAAAAAAAGACTTGTATTTCATTTAATTTTTGATATTTTTCAAATCATGCCGTAAAACTCATTCAATAGGAAATTTTTTATTGAAATCTCATCCTCTGAATGGAAAGTTTCTTCCACAGAAAATCCTCTGATGATGAATTTCTCCCGCGAAAAATTTCCACATGGAGAATATCTCCTGCGAAAAATTCCGCCACGAAGAATTGCTCCCACTGAAAACTTTCCCATGGAAAATTTCCCCCGTGGGAACTCCCTCCCTCCCACAAAAAAATCTCCCAGGCAATTTTAACCTCTCTGAAAATTTACCCCGGATGATATCCCCAAAACATCTCTAGATGCTCAATTGAATTGGCAAAGAGAAAGTAAAATAAATTTGATATAAGAGTTCTGGCAAATTCTCCCGTGTAATATTTCTCCTTATAAGTTCATTTTCGGAAACTTCCCTGCCCATGGAAAATTCTTCCCGTGGAAAATCCCCTTGCGCAAAATTTCCCTCCCTAAAAACGTCTGTTTACTTCCAATAACAGAAACTATATGTAAACAACAGACAAAATTCATAACTTATAGCCCTTCCCCCGGGCATCATGGGGGGATCATGACAATTTCCTCGGAACATCTCTACATCAAAAATTGAATCGGTAGAGAAACATTACGACGAATTTCGTATATGCGTTATGACAAGTTCTCCGGTGTAAAATTCCCCCTTGCTAGTTCAGCCCCGGAAACTTCGCTGCCCATTGGAAATTCTACCTGTGGAAAATCCCCCCCACAGAAAATTCCCCCTCCCCTAAAAAGGCCTGTTTACTTACAAATAAAAAATACTATACGTAAACAATAGGCAAATTCATAACTTAAAGCCCTTTCCTCAGGTTGCGGGGAGTCAGGTTATCTACGGAGGAACATTTTTTCGATCTTTCAACTATGGTGAACAAAATGAATATCTCAAAATTGGGATTGGGTGTTTTCAGGGGAAAAGGGCGTGGGAGGGGGGCTATTGGCTCTCCAATATCTCGGGTCACTTTAAAAGGGAACTAGAACTGTTATTTTCTTTCGAACGAGCACTTTCCCAACATTCTTGGGCCTTTGAATTGATGCAATCAAGCTGGCGAAAGAAAGAGGAATAAATAAACATGCATCCGTGATTTTTATTCTGACAAAAAATACAAAATTCTACATTTACGCTGACGGGAGGTTAAAATCTTTACAAGTAGGGTTCTATGATATGCTGAATCTGATGGTACGGTTTTCTTTAAGATTCTTTGACTTTTTGGAGGGTTTCTCCCCTTTCCCAAAAATCACCCAAATTTTCTCAGGCTCGTATCTTTTGATGGGAACACTAAACTGAATGAATCCTATATATTTCGATTCAGCATAGAAAGCCAACTCTCTTTTATATGAGCAAGGCCTATCAGCTTAGAAGGCATTAATACAGCTAAGGCCTTTTGGAGGTTCTCAGCAACATTTGGAAGTCCTCCTGACTAAACGTATTTTGAGTTCGAGAACAGGCTATACCAACTTATGGATACAGGTAAGTATGCTGTGTATCAGCATGTATGAGTCAATGGATTAAATACATCATTGTTCTTCTTCTCGTCCATTTCCCAAACAATTTCTATGTTGGATCTTTTCTGCAGGACGTTTATCAGTAGCAGAAAATTCCGAAAATAGTCAAATATGTTCTAATATCGTTTTCGATATCGATATTTTCGTTTCGATATTCGATATTGATATTTGCTCCGATATATCGATATATCAATATCGATACTGAATATCGCCCAACACTACTTTGGTATTCACTGAGCTAGGAATTGACATGTTAGGTTATAATATTTTATTTGCAACTAATTTTGTTTTTCAAATTTCTCCCATCTTTATAAACTCCTAAATAACAATTTCTCTTTGAAACTCGCTTTGTCCGTGAGTCTTCAAAGCGATTTGTACGATTTCAAAGGAAAAGGGTGGCACTAGTGTTCTTGTTTATTAATGGAGATAAAGTATATATGCGATTATACATAATTGGAAAGGAGTAATTTTATTTAAGAAAATGGAAATCTACTAATTTGCTAAAGATCAAAGTGAGTTAAAGCCTTCTGTAATAATTAATAAGTTTCTTTAAGCGGGCATTTTCTTTGGCCGACTATTGTCGGGGGCAATAGTGTTAAAGTATGCTCGATGAGGAGAGATATTAATTTATCTATTAATCAGTACACCATTAACCATGCTCGGGTAACAAAACTGTTAGTGAACACAATGCAACTAATCAAAACGATTGGCACTCGTAGAAGTTTCAACCTGATGTAAATTCAAAATGTAGCTGGGTTAAATAAAACCATTATTGATGAACTTCAATGGATATTTTTAAATTTGCTTCATCTTGGAATGTTTCCATGCTTAGCTCTCTTGATTCTCGGGGAGGATTTGGTCTCTTTTTCACGTTCAACATACGCTGCTCAGTTTCACCTAGGAGTTCTTCCTGCCTATTCCCTTAACTTTGTGGCTCCGAAATTAAAAAAATGAGCAGAAACTAGACGACACAGAAATATAGAACGACGGGCAGTCTATGCCACAGACAGTTTGGGGCCAAGGCCCTTCAATCCATTGAATGTATTTTTGCTTTTTTTAGTGCTGCATTCACAAAACGGTAAAACAGACACGCAGTTGAAATTTTTTGTACGCATCTCAAAACGTAGGTAACCACAGTCCACGAGAGCAATGCCACCCATAAAAGTGTTGTACTAAGAAACAACTCCTGGATATTTGGCTTACAAATTTGGCCCCTTGCGGTTGTTGTATTATTTAGCCTCAGCTTCATCTTCCAAGGCTTTGGGGCCCGAAGACAACAGAACCACATTTTATTATAGCAATGGACAGCTGGTATCTTTCTTTCTGAGCGCACATACCTCACAGAATCTCCTCTGCTAATCTTTTTCATTTCTGCTTCAGTAAGAAGTAGTGGGCCGTTGGTACCCAAACAGTTTGTCATGAAAATTCGGTAACATTGAGTTTTCTTTTAGCCAGTATGACCCTCTTTCGGGTCACAGATATAATACTTTGTATATTTCTTTTCAACAACAAATTAATTTGAATATTCACAGACGGGAACACCAGGTCTCAGGAGGATTGTGTTACCCAGGTAAGTAAAGCCATCCACTTGATCAATTTTCTCGTTACTTAGCATCACCTTTTCATCCTCATTTATTTCTTGTCTTATCCATTGATTTTTCGTTAATTTTCAAACTTATCCTCACAGCCTGAACTCTTGAAATCTTCAAAATTCATGTTTTTTAGACCGTATCCAAGGCCGTATCCAGGGGGGGGTACCCGGTTTCACCCCCCCCCCCACGAAAATTTTTGACCGAGTCGAAAATAAGTCGAAAATTAGTAAAACCTAGGTAAAAATCAGTAACATTAGTCGAAAACTGAGTCAAAAATTAGTAACCCTCCCCCCGAAAAAAATTCCTGGATCCGCCCTTGTCTGGGACCCTCAAATAATATACATGATCTAAATCTAGAAGAGTCTTACCTTATCGTCTTATACCATTGTCTACCATCGCCTTTGTGGTGTTCCTTTGGTCAAAGTTTATCTGAAAGAGCCATAAAAATAGGTGTAGGTCAAAGCCTTGCTTAATTCATGACTTAACGCCAAACCAACTACTAACCTTGCTTCCTATCTTAGCCACGGCAATATTATCTTCACACATACTACCAATAAGTTTAATGTGCTTATTTGATAAACCGTACAAAGTAAGAACCTTTATTAAAGCTTTTCTTTCAACTTTATCCAATATCTGCTCGTACTTATAAAACTTAAGGCTGAAAGTGAAAGTGTTTGATGATGATTTAGAGACTTTCTTCCAGGGGGATTATCCGCAGTTATTTATCCGCAGTGAGGGTGGAATTGTCAGGAGGGACTTTTTTTGGGAAAGGGAGATTTTAGACGGCGAGAATTATCCACGGAGGAATTTTCGTATGGGAGGGCTTACACGGAGGTGGGCCGCGAAATTTCCGGCATTTGGCAAAGCTTTTGTTATGCTAACCTTGCCGGAGAAAAAATTAATGGTAGTTTCTGTAGCATAAAGCTTACCACTTTCATTTCAAAACTGTTCCAGCATGGAGCAAAGATGTAGCCTAAGTATGACTTTAGTACTTATGTCTTATAGCCACTACCAAGGCCGTATCCAGGGGGATTAGGGGTTTGAACCCTCCCCCCCCCGAAATGTTTGTCTGGCTCGTAAAAATGAAAAAAAAAAGAATATAAACAAATTTTGATGCGCTTTTTAAAGTTTTTCGTACCCCCTGAAAAAAATCCTTTTGTAAACGATCCCCCCCCCCCCCCCAAAAAAAAGGATACGGCCCTGGCCACCACACCCAAGAAGTGAAGTTAATCCTAATGAAATAAATCTTACTTCATAATTTACAGAATAGTTGTAGCTATCACATTTTGCATGCAGACCCGCTATACTGTACCCAAAACCACCCTCCCTAATATGCAAGTATGTAGCCAAAATTTTATATTTTACAGCTATTCCCACAACGCGTCTCTCTTGTTTCAACCCGTGTACTTTCAAACTATGGGTAGGAAGAAACATTGACAATATATAATTTAGACTTTATATTTGTATATTAGTGGGGGGGGGGCAAAGTAGGCTATAGTGGTTCTGCATACAAAATGTGTTAGCTACAATTATTCTGTATATTATTAAGTAAGAATTGTTTCATAACGATTAACCTAACTTCACTCCTTGGGTATGGTGGCTATCTTGGTACATGTCGGTTATTGGTAACACACCACATAAGTGAAGTTAGGTTAATCCTAATGAAAAATAACAAAACATGATGATAAAATAATACTTTAGATACAAAATTATGGAAACCTAACCTATTCCCCATAACCGACAAGTACCATACCTTTTGTGTATCTTCATTAAAAAACAGTGAAATCATTACCTCCCTTCATTTTCGTGAACTGGTGCCCCTTAAAACTATTAGCCAGGGTGCCTGACTAGTGAACCTATCTAGTTGGGCAACAGACAACCGTCGAGGACTCACCAAGGACCATCACTACATCGCTCTATCATCTCAAATGCACAAATGAATACGACTTGTATAGGGATCAATGTTGCCAACACTTGTTGACAGTGTGAAAATGTTATAAATACTTTCTAAGACCACGCTGGCTATACATGACGTATGAAGCCAAGAGAGGAAACGAAATAATAAATGATAAATAAAACCAAAAAAGAGTGAGAAAACGAGGATTTTTTGAGCCAGTGGTAAAATATGAAGACGAAAAACCAGCAAATATTTCGACAAGGACCTCCGCCAAGTCGTCCTAAGTGCGAAAAAAAACCCAACAAGAATCTAACCTTTTAGAGTTCACTGGACAAGATCCGTACAAGCACTGAATGAAAGACCAAAGCCGAAACCAGGGAAAAAATGATTTTACCTAAGATACTGTGCGATGATCTTATGCGTAGCAATACTTTTTGCACTTCTGCCATTTCGGTTTTCATTAGATATGTTAATAGGTTCTCTTATATTTGAATGGGTGCAAGTATAAAAAGAATCTTTTAGTATTAAGTCGTTATAAATTCGGCTTAATGAAATGTCTCCAGTGTCCCTATTTATAGCCAAATTCCTGGTTATATATATATATTTTTTATCTCAATTACCTCTTTGAAAGATTGCGGTAGGCCATTTACAGTAGATATTAAAATTGCCTCCTCAAAAAGAACAAGATGTGTAGGATTTCCGAAAATAAGCTGGGCCAATTCGGAATCAAAGTTGTCATTTTTATTTTTCAATCTCAGGGACGTATCTATTGAAGTTTTGTGTTCATGCAAACGTTCACCAAGTTGTTGATGGGTCCTACCAATGTAAAATTTCCCACATGAACACGGGACTCTGTAGACACCACTACCCAGTGTAGACCTACCCAGTGTAGACAGAGTCCCGTGTTCACGATGGAAGTTTTACATTGGTAGGACCCATCAACAACTTGGTGAACGTTTGCATGAACACAAAACTTCAATAGATAAGTCCCTGAGATTGAAAAATAAAAATGACAACTTTGATTCTGCATCGGCCCGGCATATTTTCGAAAATCCTAAGTACCTTGTTCTTTTTGAGGAGGCAACTTTAATATCTACTGTAAATGGCCTACCTCAATCTTTCAAAGAGGTAATTGAGAAAAAAAAATATATAAACAGGATTTTCACTATAAATAGGGACCCCGGAGACATTTCATTAAGCCCAATTTATAAAAATTTAATACTAAAAGACTTTTTTGATATTAGCACCCAATCAAATTTAAGATACCCTATTAACATATCTAATGAAAACCGAAATAACAGAAGAGCAAAAAGTATTGCTAGGCAAAAGATTCTTGCACAATCTCTTCGATAAAATCCCTTTTTTATTGGTTTCGGCTTTGGTCTTTCATTCAGTGGTTGTTCAGATCTTGTCTAGTGAACTCTAAAATGTAAGATTCTTGTTTTTTTTTTTTTTTTTGTTTTTTTTTTTTTTTTTTTTTTGTTTTTTTTTTAGCACTGAGGACGACTTGGCGGAGGTCCTTGTCGAAATATTTTCTGGTTTTTCGTCTTCATATTTGCCCATTTTTAAATGGGCCCGTCCATTTTTAAATGGGTGTGTAAACGTTTCGCGTTACATGTGGACCGTTGGCGAGATACAGTGCTATCTATGAAATTTTGTATAAAACATTTTCTTTTACTTTCTTTCCCCATTCCTTCGTTTTTCTTTCTCTTCTAATACAGTATGTCCTCCTGACACTCTTTGAAGAAATGGTTCGGAGTAACATATTACTACAGTAACTGGTTACTACAGGCCGAAAAAATAGTAGTATGTCCAAGTTGGTTTTCACCGCTGCGCATCCCCTTCGAATGCCGATTCGGACATTTTTTTTAAGCTTGTAAGAGATGTAATGTTACATCAGTGTTTACCTGGGGAAGACACACCATCGCCTTTTAAAGATATCACATGTTTTAAATGACCAGGTGTTATATCATAGGGGATTTTAACCTATGTAATTGGAGTTGGAACTCATGAATAACTTAGTGGATATATCGGAAATAAATTAATCACGACGAACATGGGGGTGTTACATAAGGGAAGCGCACATATCAATGCCAAATAATACTTTTCGAGATTTCATTTTCATTCAAGACGTTCCAAGATATTTCAAGACGTTTCTTAAGACGTATTTCTTCAAGAGGCTTCTTAACACATTTTTCTTCAAGGCATTTTAAGACGTTTTCTAAGACATTTCTTTAGTTCATGCGTAATAGGGAATGTTTAAGGATGCCGCACTCTCACGTGAACAGTCTCTTCAGAACCCGGGGGGACCACCACTTTTAGCGGAGCATGGTACACAGGCGGGATGTTACATAATACTTTCTTTGAGACCATATTTTTCTTTCAATGCATTTTTTCTCAAAGGATCAATATATTCAAATAATTTTTGTCATCATTAGGACTCGAAAGGCCAATTTCCCTCCAATAGAACGAAGCCCCAGATGCCTGGACCAGCAGGGTATTTCTGGTATTCTGTCTCGACGAATATTTTTCAGGAAATAACATTTGCACGCAAGGAGAGTCCCATTTTTCACGCATGCTAGAATGAAAATTATGTATTTCCTACAGCTGCGATAATTGAAGTGTAGAGGGGAATTTTTATTTCTAGAAATGTTCTATCACCTGCTCGTCAAGTAATGCTTTAAAGAGCTTCACCAAATAAAACAGCTGGTTGCTCTAGCATTTTTTTTAAGTAATAAAGACGAGAGGGGCCCACAAGACGATTAAATTGTGTAAACCATTAGGCATTGAACATTTTTCCTGTAACAAGAAATCTAAAAAAGGCACAGACCATTGTAAATACAAATCCATCAATAAAACAAATTTATAAGCATTATCAAAAGAGAGAAAAAAGCAATTAAAATCACAAAAACGAAAAAACAAAAACATGCATGACTTAAAGAAAGATGGGACTCCTAGCAATCATTTACAGAGGGAGGGGTCGATATTAAAGCTAAATTTAAGCCATATTAAGAGCCTTTAGCGAAATGCCATGTTTCTTTGGGGGTTAAGACTGTGCCCCCACCCCTGGTTGACAAGTGCACATTTGAATAATATTATCTCTTAAAATTTCACATAGTCTCGTTAAATCGAAATTTAAGCCCTCGTTTAAGGTACACTCCCGTAAAAACATCCTTATAAAAAGGCTTTAATTTATTAAATTAGAGTTCTTTCTTTCCTTTATTGATCAAGTTTTTTCTCAAGCCAAGTTCTATCTTTCCTTTTATTGCTCATTAACCTAGTTATTGCATTTTCATACACTTCTGTAACATCAAACTGATCAAAAAGTTTTATCTTATTTATTTTGAACAGGTTCATTTTTCTTTTTTATTACTCATTAACCTTTTTTAATATTTTTATACAATCCTGTAACACCATACTGATCAAAAGGTTTAATTTTATTAATTTCGGATAAGTTCTTTTTATTGCTGCTTAACCTTCTTTTTCTAATTTCCTACACTCCTTAACCATCATATTATTCAAATAATTTTATCTCATCAATTTGAATCAATTTCTTTTTTTCATTAAACTTGTTTTTACATTTTCGTATAACCCTTAAACACCATATTGATGAAACAGTTTTATCTTACTAATTTTGGAAACAAATTCTTTTGATTCCTCATTAACCTTGTTATTACATTTTTGTACACTCCTGTAACACCATATTGAGAGAAAGCTTTATTTTATTGATATTGAACAAGTTTTTTCTTTTGGCTCATTAACCTTCTTTTTTCATTTTTGCATGCTGCTTCAACACCATAATGATCAATATACTACTACTACTATTAACTCACCGCAGCACCAAGAAGCCTGAGGCCAACACAGCTACGCACGCTTCTCCTCCATCCCAATCTAAACCTCCCTTTTTACACCCTCCCATGAAGTTCCCAGTTCCTTTAAATCTTTCTTTATGACATCCTACCAACCCAGACGAGGACGATCTGCTTTCCGTTTAGACCTAGACAGTTGGCTGATAAGAACAATTTTCGGCAATCTGTCATCCTTCATCCGCACAACGAGGCCTAGCCACCCCAACCTTTCTTTCCTTATAGCCCTAGAGAGTGGTATTGAACCACATTTTTCTTACAGCCTATTGTTTGAAATACGGTCAGTCAGCCGGGTGCCCAGAACAATCCTTAAGCAATTTCTCTGGAAAATTTCTCTAGCAAATCTTCATCTGCTTTTTAAAGCACCCATGCTTCATAACCATATTTAACTGTTGTCATCACAGTAGCTTCTAATATTCTAATCTTGTCTTGCAGACTTATCTTCCTATTCTTCCAAACTTTTTTTTAACTGTGAAAAAACACCCTGAGCCTTGGTTATTATTATTATTATTATTCATTTATTGCCCGTCAAAAAAAGGTATAAAAGGTACAGTAGACGGAGTAATCACTAAAGAAAACAAAAAAGAAAAAAAAGAAGAAAAAGAAGGACACAAACACACATTGAAAATTAAAATACATGACAAAAGAAAACTCTTCATTATATTAATACGAACAGTGACTATATGCATTACATTAATATAAAAAAAAACTATTGTGAACAAATTGTTGACCATGGATGATTAAACTTACTTTGAAAACGGGATAGAGATTTATTAATGGTAATATTAGGGTCAGATAGCTTATACAAATGAATAATTTTACGGTTCCTTGTCCAAGGGGGCAAATGTAGAAGATATTTATCAAATCTGAAGAAGATTGATCGTAGGTACTTTTTATTTGTAACTGTAAAGAATCTCCAGAAAGGAGCAATTTAAAGCAGATTAGGAAGGGCTGTGGCGTTGTAAATGGATGCTAGAATAAAACGGTTGAAACGTAATTTGGTTTTTACGATTACAGCGTAAGAAATGCTAATTTTTCGCTCAACGTGAGAAATCAGCAAACAACGTGTGTGGCCTATAGATGTGCCAATTGGGAGGCCTAGGTATGTAATATGGTCTGAGGGTTTAACAAGAGAACCGTCCACATTTATAAGAGACGTAGAGGGATGTCGCCAATTGAAAAGGATAACTTCGGATTTCTCAGGAATAAAAGACAGGCCGATTTTTGCATATTCATCTTTGAGGAATTTGAAATTCTGCTCAATGCGCTGGATCGTACGGCTGAGATTCAGGATGTCATCAGTATAACAAATAAGAGAAATATCGATTCTCCCAAGAATGCATGAAGGAAGACACTTTGCCTGCGTTTCCAGGCCACTATTATTGAACAGGGTTGGGGAAGTGATAGCTCTCTGTCTAGTCCCTTTCTTAACGAGGATGGGGTACTGAGGATTCACAAGCATATTCGAGGGAATCGAAGAGTTTGGCCTCACACGAGAATTAATGCAATTATATAGGGAAGGATGAAGAGCCGACTGCAGGGAAAAACGGGATGGAAGTTTTAAACGCACTTTTAGATTCCTATATAAATCCCTGAGAACACGGAAAACTGATGGGTTTACGCCTCGCCTTGCCATATGAAGAAGCATGGACGAATGAATTAAGGAATCGAACGCACGTCTAACGTCATGTCCGGCGAGGATCATGCTTTCTTTACATCTTATTCTACTTTTAACATCTTCCCTGCTCCCACCATCTTTACTAATAATACTACCAAAGTAAGAAAAGCTGCCCAATTGATCAATCTTTTCATTACCCAACGTCAGCTTTTCATTTTCACTTTTCACCTTATTGACTTAGTCTTCTTAAAATTAATTTCCAAGCCTATTCTAGCAACCTGAACTCGCAAACTCTCTAAAAGTTCATTCATTTTGCTCACACTTTCCTCTAAGATTCTTAAATCCTCATAATAATCTAAGTCCAGGAGACTTTTTGCTCCCCATTTGATTCTGTGGTCTCCCATTACCTTTCCTGTGGTCCTTAAGACAAAATGTATCAAAATAATCCATATAAAGTGGGATAGAACACAAACCTGCGTAACTCCTGATTTAATACCAAACCAGCGGCTAACCTCATTTCCTACCTTAGTTGCAGCAATGTTATTCTCGTTTATAGCACTAATCACTTTAATGTATTTAACTGGTATACCATACAAGGATAAAACCTTTGCTAAAGCTCTTGTATCAACAGAATCGAAACGTTTGCTCATAATCTATAAAACTGAGGACCAAGGGTGTTTGAAAACTCAGGCACTTCACAATTATTAACCAAAGGGTGAGAATTTGGTCGACGCATCCTCTACCTTTTCTAAAACCGCACTGTTCTTCTCTTAAAACGTTGCCTACAGTATCTCTCAGCCTAAAAAGTATCTTATTTCTAAGTAATTTGCTACATACAGAGACCAGACTAATGCCTCGATAATGATCACATTAACTTTTATCACCTTTCTTATAAAGTGGCTTAATTAAGGTTTTCCTGAAATCACTAGGTACTTCCCCTTTTTCGAAAATTATGTTCATAATCCTCAGTAACGTATTTCTAACCTCAGGGCCACCATATTTAAGAAACTCATTTACCACCCTATCAGCACCAGGGGCCTTATTATTTTTTAACCTTTTAGTACTGTCTATAATTCTTCCTCACAAACAAATCTTCCTTCACATCCAAGGTATCACAAACTTTTTCATTTTCCTCTATATCTTTTCTTGCAACTCTATCTCTGTTTAGCAAATTCTCAAATGTTCTGCTCATCTCTCTTTAATTCTTTCTTTATCGCTAATGAAGGCCGCATTCCTATCTTTAACTGGGCCAAGTCCGGATTGACTATTCCCACTCACTTTATGACATAACAGTTCTATATTTTACTATTATGCCGTAATATTTTGCTATATCATCTGTGAAGTCGCCATTACTTAGTACTCGTTCGCCAAATTTCAGTCCAAGATGGAGACGGCTTGTGCTTCGGTCCATAACGTAATCGATAACGGGGTTGAAAAGTTTAGACCCTTGCCTCACACCGATATTTACTTGAAATATTGGGCTGCTACGACAGTTTATCTGGACGGTGCTCTTAGTATCAGTATAGAGGGCCTTGAACAGACGGCAATACTGGTCAGGAAGTCCAGTTCGTTCAAGTTTCAGCCAGAGAGAATGTGACCGTACGATTTTCTGTATTACCATTAGATCCTCGGTAATTTTATTCTTGGCCTCTGCTTAACACCTCCTTAGTTCATATTTTAATGCTTTCTACACTTTCTTTATATTTCTTTTATTTTTATATGATCTATCTCTCAGATAATTCTTGTACAATTCCTTTCTCCTTTCTATTAAACATAAAGCTTTTTCACTAATATTCTTAGTTGCAGTCCTAGCAGTCCTATCTGGGCGTTAAAATCTCCAAGTAAAAACATCATATTTCTACCTGGGACCCTGTCTATTTGCTCCTGTAACTGTAAATTAATTTAAATTAATGCTAATTAACCTTGTTTTCACATTTTCGTGCACTTCTGTAACACCATACATACACAGACACACACAAAAAGTTGTTCGAGATAAATAAAATTGAGTCTTTTGATCAATATGGTGTTTAAGGTGTGTACTAAAATGTAAAAACAAGGTTAAGGAGCAATAAAAAGAAAACAGAACGTATTCAAAATTAATAAAATAAATGTTTCTATCAATATGGTGTTAAAGAAGTGTACGAAAATGTGAAAACAAGGTTAATGAGCAATAAAAAGAACTTGTTCAAAATTAATAAATTGAAGCCTTTTGACCAATATGGTGTTAAAGGAGTGTACGAAAATGTAAAACAAGGTTAATGAACAATATAAAAAAAAGGGCTTGTTCGAAATTAATAAGATAAAGCTGTTGATCAATATGGTGTTACAGGAGAGTGCGAAAATGTGAAAAGAAGGTTGATGAACAAAAAAAAATAAAAAACTTGTTCAACATCAATAAAAAAAGCTTTCAATTAATATGGTGTTGAAGAAGTTTACGAAAATGTAAAAACAAGGTTAATGAGCAATAAAAAAATCGAAACTAATAAAAAAAACTTTTTTTTATCAATATGATGTTTAAGGGGTGCAAGAAAATGTAAAAACAAGGTTAATGATAAAAAGAACTTGTTCGAAATTAATAAGATAAAACTTTTTGGTTAATATAATGCTTAAGTAGTGTACGGAAATATAAAAAGAAGGTTAATGGATAATTAACTTGTTCAATATTATTAAAATAAAGCTTTTGATCGATATGCTGTTACAGGAGTGTACGGAAATATTAAAATAAAGTTAATGAGTAACAAAAAGAAAAATAAACTTGTTCGAAATTGACGAAATTAAGCCTTTTGATCATTTTGATGTTACAGGAGTTGCAAAAATGAAAAAGAAGAAAAAAACTTGTTCAATATCAATAAGATAAAACTTTTTAATCAATATGATCTTTAAGGGTTTTACGAAAATACAAAAACAAGGTTAATGAAAGAAGAACTTGTTTGAAATTAATAAGATAAAGCTTTTTGATCAATATGATGTTGCAGGAGTATACGAAAATGTAAAAACAAGGTTAAGGAGCAATAAATATAACTTGTTAGAAATTTGTAAAATTAAGGCTTTTGCTAAATATTGTGTTAAAGGAGTGTACGAAAATACAAAAAGAAGGTTAAGGAGCAATAAAAAGAAAAAAGAATGTATTCGAAATTAATAAAATAAAGCCTTTTGATCAATATGATTTTTAAGGCTTGTACTAAAATGTAAAAACAAGGTTAACGAAAAAAAACTTGTTTGAAATTAATAAGATGAAACTTTTTGATTAATAAGATGTTTTATGAGCGTGCGGAAATGTAAAAAAAGGGTTAATGAGCAAAAAAGAGAAAACCTGTTCAATATCAATAAAATATAGCTTTCTATCAATATGGTGTTACAGGAGCGTACGAAAATGCATAAAAATGGTTACTGAGCTATCAAAAGAAGAAAAACTTGTTTGAAATTAATAAGATAAAACTTTTTGATCAATATGATGTTGGAGAAATATATGCAAATGTAAAAACAAGGTTAAGGAGGAATTAAAAGAACTTGTTCGAAATTAATAAAATTAAGCCTTTTGATCAATGTGGTGTTGCAGGAGTGTACGAAAATATAAAACATGGTTAAGGAGCAATGAAAATAACTTGTTCAAAATTGAAAAAATTATGTAGTTTGATCAATTTGGGGTTACAGGAGTGTACGAAAATGTTTAAATAAGATCAATGTTTAATAGAAAAGAAAAATGAACTTGCTCGAAATATGTAAGATAAAACTTTTTGATCGGTATGATGTTTCAGGAGTGTACAAAATTCAATAACTGGGTTAATAAGCAATAAAAGGAAAGAAACAACTTGGTTTGAGAAAGAAGTTGACCAATAAAGGAAAGACAGAACTCGAAATTAATAAAATAAAGCCTGTTGATCAATATGGTTTTACAGGAGTGTACGAAAACGAGGGGTTAAATTTAGGTCGAACGAGACTATGTGAAACTTGAATAGAGAATATTATTCAAATGTGCACTTGACAACCAAGGGGCATAGTCTTGGCCCCCCAAAGAAACACGGCATTTTGTTAAGGACTCTTAATATGACTTAAATTTAGCTTTAATATCAGCCCCTCCCTCTTTAAATGATTGCTAGGAGTCCCATCTTTCTTTAATTCACGCATGTTTTTGCTTTTTCATTTGTACTGTTTTTAACTACTTTTTTCTGTGTTTTGATAACGCTTGTAAATTTGTTTTTATTATTAGATTTGTATTTACAATGGTCTGTGTCTTTTTCTAGTTTCCTTGCTCCAGGACAAATCTTCAATGCATAATCGTTTACCCAATGTAAGTGTCTTGTAGGCCCCTCTTTATTACTTAAAAAAATTTGCTTGCGGCAACCCGCAGTATTATTCGGTGATGCTCTTTAAAGCATTACTTGACGAGCATGTCATAGAAAATGTACAGAAATAGATTTTACCCTCTGCACGTCAATTATCAAAGCTGTAGGAAACACATAACATGGGACTGAAGAATGGGACTCTCCTTGCATGAAAATGTTATTTCCTTGAAAGTATTTTTCGAGTCAGAATATTAAAAATACCTTGCTGGTCCGGGCGTCTGGGGCGTCGTTCCATTGGATGGAAACTGGCATTTCGAATCCTAATGAGGCTAAAAATTATTAGAATATAATTATCCTTTGAGAAAAAATGCTTTGAAAGAAAAATAAAATCACAAAAAAAGTATTAAGTAATATCCTGCGTGTGTGCCATGCTCAGTTAAAAGTAGTGGTACTCTTTGGGCTCTGAAGAGACTGTTAACGTGAGAATGCGTCATCTGTAAACATTCCCAATTACGCAAGAACTAAACAAATGCCTTAGAAACCGTCTTGAAACGCCTTGAAGAAAAAGGTCTTAAGAAACCTCTTGAAATGTCTTGAAACATCTTAAATGAAAATGGAATCTCAAAAAGTATTATGGGACACTGGTGTGTGCGCTACCATTATTTAATATCCACATGTGTGCCGTCATAAAGTTATTTCCGATAAATCCACTAAATCATGCATGAGTTCCAACTTCAAATACATAGGTTAAAATCCTTTATTATATAACACCTGGTCATTTAAAACATGGGGTCCCTTTAAAATGCGAGGGCGTGTCTTCAAGTTCAAGTTCCATTTATTTCCATAAGATAACAATAACAAAAACAATATCCCAAAGGGCTCAATTTATTTGGGAAACGGCATAGAATAAATGACTAATGTTAAAACTTGGCATAAACATACTAAACAATGGCTAATTCATAAATCTATAAGGAATAGAGATCAACTCACCGACAGTCCACACGAAACAGCGACCCTCCTATCACCCGACACAAAAAATAATTTAAAATTCGCTACATCATCAAGGATCCAACGCCAACAAAACAATTTAAACACTGATGTAACACCTACATCTCTTACAATCTTAAAAAAAGTGTCCGGATCAGGATTGAAGGTGGTGGGCTGCGGTCAGAGGCGGATCCAGGGAGTGAGGGGGGTGCGCCCCCCCCAAAAGTAGTCTAAAGTAGTGTAATTTACTTGATTAACACAAGTTTGCGTTAATTAAACTTGCTCCTAACGCAAGTTTATCGGATCAACCTATTTTGCACCCCCCCTAAGAAATCCTGGATCCGCCCCTGGCTGCGTTAAAAACCATCTTGGACATACTACTAAAACAGTCGTTGTTTATCCGCCATTTGTGACCGTTTCTAGCACCGCCCTGAAATTCGTTCCCAATGACGATTTTAATACAAATCAGGGGCTAAATTCATACAGAGTATTGCCCAAAAGCAGTTGCTGAGAACTGTTTTCTATTTAATAGTTTTCTTACAAATCCCCCTTTTCCCTTTTTATGAAACCCCTGAACCCCTTTATGAATGGAACCCCTTTTCCATTTTTATGAAAAGCCTGAAACCCCTTGAAAATGCCGTCTGATCAAAACGAAAAGTCTATCATTGGAATAATCACGGTTGAATAGCTAGTTGTGGGATATTACACCCCCTCCTTTAATAACAAGGAAAATGACTTTTTCGCATGGGTAGCACTGATCTGTCTCGCGTTCTTTTTTTTCTTTTTTTTCTAGCAAGGCCAGACATAGAGAGATGTGTAATAGCTTATTCAAAGGGAAATTAAAAAGCTTGGATTGCAACTAGTCCCCCTCCCTTAACGCCCCAACCCCCCAAAGTCATCCAATCACAATTTTGAGATAGCCATTTTCTTAAAAATAGTTCAAAGGTAAAATATATATGGTTTTGGTAATGATATGACCCTCCATAGCCACTGAGGAGAGGGCTGCACAGTGTACCGGTATCAGACGCATTGATATCACACGTATCGGTATTGGAATGTTGTTATTGGGTGTATTGGAGTCATGGGCGCCCATAAGCTGAATTCCAGGGGGGCAAACCTCGTCTAATTGACACTTTTAATGCTATATAATAGAAATCTCAGAACAAAATATAAAAATAAGGCAGCATCATTCAGCCAGGGGGGCGGGACCCCCCCCCCCTGCCCCCCCCCCTATATGGGCGCCCATGATTGGAGTAGAGGGCAAGGTATTGCCACAGAGGGTACAAGACAACACGCCCTATTTCTAGGCCAATCAGAGACCTACAATACTAACGGGAGTGACATCAGACCTGACTTCCAGGAATTTTAGCATGAATTTACGTATTAGGCTAGAGCTTTGACTGTGTAAGAATACATGACAGAGAAATCAATAGGATTCATGGGAATTAAAATATATCTGAGCATAGTTGTCGACACACAAAGGAAGAGACAGAAATTACTTTTAGGGTATTATTTGGGCGAAACAGATTGTGACATTTTAGAGTATTATTTGTGCGAATCAGATTGAGACATTTTAGGGGATTATTTGGGTGAAACAGATTGAGTCATTTTAGGGGATTGTTTGGACGAAACAGATTGAGACATTTTAGAGGATTATTTATGTGAAACAGATTGAGACATTTTAGGGGACTATTTGGGCGAAAAAGATTGAGACACTTTAGGGATTATTTGGACACTAAAAAGTTAGAGCTTCTAGGTTATGGTCGCTTTAATATATAAGTTCCAATTTTCAATATAGAGGCTCCATTAAGAGTTATAAATGTGTAGGAAAAAAGTTATCAGAATGTCGTTTAGACCTCATCTTTAGAGAGTTGGACAAACAAACAAATTAAACGGTCAATTCTGACACTATCTCGATTAATATTATCAAATAAAACATTTAGTATGATATCATTTTAATAGTTCCCCATGGCCTGAATGTTTACTGATTATGGCGTCTTTATTTACCAACCTTTGACACTTTCACTTCAGCCATTTATGCAAACACCCAGCAATAAAATCAATATTAAAAAGAAAATTATCAACATCCTTCAGTCACTTCATCTTCAAATCTAATCAATACAGAAAATACGATACAGACTGAAGACGTTCGTGAAAAGTTGAATTGTTCTTAAATAATGGACGAACTATAGACACTGAAAACATCAAATTGTTTCTTCTGGTATTTGACACAAGATTTTTGCGTGCACATAGAATTGGAAAAAATGTTTAATTAAGGATCTATATATCTTTTTGTACCTACAATTTGTTTAGAATGAAGTATTTTTATGATATATATAAATATTTTTAGCAGTCCTTAGCCATTACGAGATAGCCAGACCCCTAAATTAGGTGCCTATAAATCTTTTGCACCTACAATTTGTTTAGAATGAAGTGTACTTTATGGCAGATATAAAGATTTGTAGCAGTTCATAGCCATTACGAGATAGTCAGACCCCTAAATTAAGGGCCTATAAACCTTTTTTTATCAACAAATTGTTCAGAATGAAGTGTTTTTATGGCAGATATAAAGATTTTTAGCAGTTCATAGCCATTACAAGACAGTCAGACCCCTAAATTAAGGGTCTATAAATCTTTTTGTACCTACAATTTGTTTAGAATGTAGTGTTTTTATGGCAGATATAAAGATTTTTAGCAGTCCTTAGCCATTACAAGATAGCCAGATTCCTAAATTAGGGGCCTATAAATATTTTTCTACCTATAATTCATTTAGAATGATGTGTTTCTTATGTTAGATATAAAGACATTTAGCAGTTCTTAGCCATTACAAGATAGCCAGACCCCTAAATTAAGGGCCTATAAATCTTTTTCTACCTATAATTTGTTTAGAATGATGTGTTTCTTATGGCAGATATAAATATTTTTAGCAGTTCTTAGCCATTACGAGATAGCCAGACCCCCAAAATAAAGGACCTATATATCTTTTTCTACCTACAATTTGTTTAGAATGAAGTATACATTATGGTAGAAATAAAGATTTTTAGCAGTCCTTAGACATTACGACATAGTCCTTAGACATAGTCAGACATCTAAATTAAGGGCATATAAATCTTTTTAGACCAACGATTTGTTTAGAATGAAGTGTTTTTTATTGTAGATATAAAGATTTTTTGTTATTAGCCACTACGAGATAGCCATACCCATAAATTAAGGAACTATAAATCTTTTTACGCCAACAATTTGTTTAGAATGAAGTGTACTTTATGGCAGATATAAAGATCTTTAGCAGTTCATAGCCATTACGAGATAGTCAGACCCCTAAATTAAGGGCCTATGAATCTTTTTGTACCAACAATTTGTTTAGAATGAAGTGTTTTTTTTGGCAGATATAAAGATTTTTAGCAGTTCATAGCCATTACGAGATAGAAAGACCCCAAAATTAAGGGCCTATAAATCTGTTTGTACCTACAATTGTTTTGGAATGTAGTGTTTTTATGGCAGATATAAAGATTTTTAGCAGTCCATAGCCATTACAAGGTAGCCACAAGATTTTGTTATTAGCCATTACGAGATAGCCATACCCATAAATTAAGGAACTATTAATTTTTTTGCGCCAACAATTTGTTTAGAATGAAGTGTACTTTATGGCACATATAAAAAACTTTTGCAGTTCATAGCCATTACGAGATAGTCAGACCCCTAAATTAAGGGCCTATAAATATTTTTCTGCCCAAAATTTGTTTAGAATGATGTGTTTCTTATGGCAGATATAAATATTTTTAGCAGTTCTTAGCCATTACGAGATAGCCAGACCCCCAAAATAAAGGACCTATATATATTTTTCTACCTACAATTTGTTTAGAATGAAGTATACATTATTGTAGAAATAAACATTTTTAGCAGTCCTTAGACATTACGAGATAGTCAGACATCTAAATTAAGGGCATATAAATCTTTTTAGACCAACGATTTGTTTAGAATGAAGTGTTTTTTATTGTAGATATAAAGATTTTTTGTTATTAGCCACTACGAGATAGCCATACCCATAAATTAAGGAACTATAAATCTTTTTACGCCAACAATTTGTTTAGAATGAAGTGTACTTTATGGCAGATATAAAGATCTTTAGCAGTTCATAGCCATTACGAGATAGTCAGACCCCTAAATTAAGGGCCTATGAATCTTTTTGTACCAACAATTTGTTTAGAATGAAGTGTTTTTTTTGGCAGATATAAAGATTTTTAGCAGTTCATAGCCATTACGAGATAGACAGACCCCAAAATTAAGGGCCTATAAATCTGTTTGTACCTACAATTGTTTTGGAATGTAGTGTTTTTATGGCAGATATAAAGATTTTTAGCAGTCCATAGCCATTACAAGGTAGCCACAAGATTTTGTTATTAGCCATTACGAGATAGCCATACCCATAAATTAAGGAACTATTAATTTTTTTGCGCCAACAATTTGTTTAGAATGAAGTGTACTTTATGGCACATATAAAAAACTTTTGCAGTTCATAGCCATTACGAGATAGTCAGACCCCTAAATTAAGGGCCTATAAATATTTTTCTGCCCAAAATTTGTTTAGAATGATGTGTTTCTTATGGAAAATATAAAGATTTATAGCAGTCCATAGCCATTACAAGATAGTAGACCCCTAAATTAAGGGCATATAAGTCTTTTTGTACCTACAATTTGTTTAGAATGTAGTGTTTTTTATGGCAGATATAAAGATTTTTAGCAGTCCTTAGCCCTTACAAGATAGCCAGACCCCTATATTAGGGGCCTATAATTCTTTTCAAACTGTTGACCACCATCCAGGTGTGTTATCTAGCATTTTATTCCATTGAATTTAAGTACATTAAACGAAAAAATGGCTAAGTTTGGTAAAGATGAGCAACTTTCTTGTGATAACCTACAAAATCAGAAAAAACTGTTAAATTTTCCTTTATTAGCTACGCAATGGGGATAGGGAGAGGTGGCCCCTGGTGGTTGAGGTCCATTGTGGTTAGAGTCATTGATGATTCATACTCATGAATTCTTTCACTAATCCAATATTGTGTACATGTGCATTATAACGACCACAGAGTTTCACCTGTCTGTTTGAAGCAATATCATATACAGTGTTTTCAGATCTTTTAAACCTTTATTACATCTAAGATTTTAGCTCTGAAAGCTCTTTAAGTATATTGATCTTTTTAACGAATTGACCTTTTACTAGCATTTTATTCCATTGAATTTAAGTACATTAAACGAAAAAATGGCTAAGTTTGTTAAAGATGATCTACTTTCTTGCGAAAACACACAAAATCCGAAAAATGTTAAATTTTCCTTTTTTAGCTACGCAATGGGGTTGAAGAGAGGTGGCCCCTTGATGTGGAGGTCCAGACTGATAGCACTCTAAGGGGTGATCAAATTAATCTGAACTATTCATGTAGAGAAGTCTCTGCTGGTATCCTTACTCTATGCATATCGAATATGAGAAAATTAATATAGAACAAACAAATTTACTGTATGATTACGATATAAAACTCGTCAAGCATATCAATAATAAGATTTAACGTAAAATGATGTATGAGAGCTCTTCCAGCCCGATTTTCAATGTTTAAAATCCTTTCCATAGAGTAACCTCTTATTTTGTGTCTTAAAGGCTACTTTTTCTCTTCTCTTAGGTCATATTTATTATAATATTCAGTGTTATATCTTGCACTATGCACATTTTTCTTTGAGTTTTCATTACTGTCTTTTATAGTATATTTTGAGATATCTCTGTAAAGAAAGCCCTCTTTTCTCTGTCTCTTCTTTCAATCTTCCTTTTCTGTCGTATCAAACCTTGCTTTATGCGAGCTTGCTTGCAATCTATATAATTTTCTCTCCATATCATGCATTATTTTTCTCCTCATTTCCTCCTGATTTTTTTCCTCTATCCCTGCGTCTACACTGTCTAAACATGCACTAGGTTCAGGAGAATGCTCAAAATCATGATAATGTCCTTTACATATAGAACGGTTGCAGTAAAAGTATATTTCTAACTCAAATTGTTCATTCATCTTATCGCACTGCTAACTCTAGACTTAGTGATTCAATAACATTGTCATGCCCATATTCAGTGCGCATGTGCATTTTCCCCGCAGTATTTCCAAGTTTCCTGATTGGCCTAGAAAGAACACTTTTACCAAGGACATTAAATCCCGTTCTGACTTTTTTACCAAGGACATTAAATCTCCTTCTGGCTTTTTACCAAGGACATTAAATCTCGTTCTGACTTTTTTACCAAGGACATTAAATCTCGTTCAGGCTTTTTACTCATATTCAGTGAAGATATTGTGTCACTCCCGTCTGTCTTCAATAGGCTTAGAAACATCTCTGATTGACCTAGAAAAAGGTGTCATTAACTCTGTCCCGTTAGTGGATCAATACACTTAGAATTCCCCGTCGATTATGTAATCAATTTCCCAGAACTCTAGTCCCCTTCATGGATCAATAACATTGTACCGTTAGTATTCAGTAAAGATATTGCGTCACTCCTGTCTGTATTTAATAGGCTTAGAAACATCCTCTGATTGACCTTGAAAAAGATTTCATTGACCCGTTAGACTCGATTATAGATGGCAGCAGTGGTGTCCCTTCTGCGCTGATACTATCCTCCCTACTCATGCAACATTAAACATCCCTATCTGAGTCGGAAGCCAAGGCGGCACTCGCGCTATATGGACAAATATTTTGCAGTTCATATTATTGAAATATAAAAATCGCTTCTCTCGCAAATTTAAATTTAATCCCTTTTTGAACTCTAGAAAATGACCGAAAAATTTCTAGTTTTGGGTATAAAAGAGGCTTAAAACATTGATTTCAAACTTACTATTTGATTATAAATCCATTTTTTTAAAGTTATATAATCCAAAAGCATTGCTTTGTCAAGATTACGTTGGATAAAATATTCAAAACTATTTCTTCATTTTTTCATCTGCCATGTTTCTTATATCGGCTTTGATATTTTTTGACATAGTTTTTAAGCGGTCTAACAGAATAAGAAGAAAACATGGCAGATTCGTTTTGATTTTTTTTTTTATTATTCAACTTAATCTTGACAAATTAATGTTCGTGAATTTTACAACTTTTGCAAAATGGATTTCAAATGAAATAGTAAGTTTGAAACAAATGTTATAATCCATTTATATATATAAAAAAATATTGAATGAAATTATTATTTTCAAGGGTCTTAAACTGGATTAAAACTAAATTTGCGAGAAACCGATTATTATATGCAGAAGGAGCATAAAAAATGGCATAATGCAGTATGTTCACTTTATTTGCAGGTCAATAATATGAATTGTGAAATATATACCGGTAACATCACAAGAAAACCCTGCTTACTTCGTAATATGCAGAAAATTTCTACTTAATTATTTTTTAAGCAATTCTAATATGCCATCCCCGTAATGTGCAGTAAGCTAGGCAACTTACACAGCTTTCAAAGTTAGGTAACTACCATTTTCTGCATATTATGAAGTGAGAACTGTTTCTTAACTTGTTCCCTTCTCAATTATAGGCTTATATATATATATATATATATATATATATATATATATATATATATATATATATACACATATATATATATATATATATATATATATATATATATATATATACACATATATATATATATATATATATATATATATATATATATATATATATATATATATATATATATATATATATATATATATATATATATATATATATATATATATATATATATATATATATATATATATATATATATATATATATATATATATATATATATATATATATATATATATATATATATATATATATATATATATATATATATATATATATAAGGTTGAGCTAAATCGCCTGATCTGAAATTTCTCTCTGCAGGCTCCTTTTTACTTGATAAAAATTTTCAAACTTTCAGACTCCACCCTGGCTAGGTGAAGGACCTAGTTTTGATTCCACTAGATTCCCGATCATCAAGAATCCACATTGTTATTATAGTTTCATTGCTAATTTTTCATCTTCAGTCGGTAAGACTTGATACACGTTTTCGTTTTTAAGTGCGTACAAAAAACGAAAAAAGGTGACTGCTTGTCTGTCCCTTCTCTTATCCTAACTGTTGCGAACAAGATCAGGATGAATAAAATTATTTATCAAACAGTTCGTCGTAACAAACTGTAAGTAAGGAGCGACCCGGCTCAATAGTAACCGAAACTCTAAAAAACGGAATTTTGATACCAACAGATACATCAAAAGAAACAAATTTTAATACTGATTTCAAATATATAACTTTCATCACGTTTAGTCCTACCCATCAAAATTTGCTTGATTTTCGAAAAAAGGGGGGGGGGGGAAATCCCCTAAAAGTTATAGTGGAATGTGGAATGTGGAATGTTGTATTTTTGGCAAGAAGAAAGATCAGGGATGCGTGTTTATTTGTTGTTTTTTTTTTTTTTTTTTCTTTTCCCAGGGATGATCGTCGTGGGAGGAAAATCGTGGGAGGGCTCATTCGAACGGAAATTAAAAGTTCCAGTGCCCTTTTTAAGTGACCAAAAAACGGAGGGCTACTAGGCCCCCTCCCATGCTAATTGTTTTCCGATAGTCACCCAATCAAAATTTTGAGATAGCCGTTTTGTTCAGCATGGTCGAAAATATAATAACTATGTCTTTTTGGATAGTTTAGTCTCCCAAAGTCCCCGGGGGAGGGCTGAAAATTATGAACTTTACCCAATGTTTACATATAGTGTAAAGTATTTAACATCAATTCGAGAAGCTTTTCCGGGTATCTCATTTCTTAGTTAATTGGGCATTTATGTGTCAACGATAGCGGTCCGGGGGGGAGCTCTTGGGACTAAAGCTAGTCGTGGGAAAGGGGTCGTTCCCAGGCCTGGAAGTTCCGTTCCAGGAAAGTTATATTCTTGGTTCATTTCTAAAGGCAGTCCATCTTTCGCCTTCGTCGTAACTAGTTGTTCTTGTGCTACCTTATTTTCTCTATGTTTATTCTCACGTTATTTAATAAAGACCATGTACCAACGTTTATCGGCTATCTTTGGAATTTACGTAAACCATTACATCTGCCAGTATAAAAGGCATACAAATAAAGAACTAAAGAGAGGTTTACAGAGTGGTGGCAAGCGGTTAAAACTAGTGAAGCGTATATCACTAGGGGAAAACCTCCAAGTGACATTTGAGTGACCGTTATAAGTATTTACGACATCTTATGCTAAATACTGGCAACATATTGAAGAGTTTTTCACCCGCTACCAGACTGTGATATTGAACTGCAAATACTGCAAAAGACTGATTAATAAGACATCGAAACGTTACGAGCTATTGAACTTTCTTCTATTCAAAGCGCCTTCTTGAGAAACACTTTCTTTTAAATGAAAATTTTGAAATAGGCTGTTACACAATGCCTAATATGGATTTCCTCGCGATATCTTCTACCTACTAATTCAAATTTCTACAACTGAGAGTCTCCGGTTGATTTCTACCTTCACTTAGCCATTCTACGTTTGGTGTTTTTTTTACCTGATTTTAGGCAGTCAAAGTGTGATCTATATTTGACAGCTTCCAACCACTGTTGAACATTTTTGATTTCGATAATCGAAAATTAAATCTCAATTGTGGCTCCATTTGATGCTTATGTTTTGATTAGGACCACCTGCAATTGGATTTGAGACATATTATCTTTCGTAAGTGATTTAATACGGCTAAACAACCCAGTAAATTTTATTAGACCCTTGTCGTTAAAAGTTAATTTTTTTTCCTAAAATCTATCGTCCGTAAATTTAAAAAAAAAAGAAAAAAAAGGTGTTTAAGACCAATATTTAAATTTTTAGAGTAATTGCTTTTGATATCAATATGTCAGTTATTATTTCTATATTTGATCCGGCGGAATCTGGATATAACAAAAAGGTTGCTTTTGATTTTGTAAAACAGTGGAGGATAAATGGCATATTTCCATTTCTTTTATTTGACTCCCCTCAATTATAAATTTGTCAAGTTTAAAACGTGGATTACTTGTAGCATATGCTCCTGGCAAAATAGTAGGCAAAATGGTTGCAGAGTTTGTAGGCGTGGCTCAATTTAAGGATGAAAGAGTATATCTATTCTACAGAAGGATGCAAAAATTAAGAAGGTCATGTAAGGTGTCCTTAGAAGCCAGGGATGATAGTGTAGTCCTTGGGAGATTTGCTCTTAATTTACTCAAGGAGAGGATCAGACCATTCTACAAACGGTATTTGTTAGAGAATAGTGCAGATTTTTTTTTTTTGTTAATGTGATGCGTATAAAGTTGCAATACAATATGAACAGATGGAACCGAGAGTGGGGAAAGAAGACACGTCTTCTTTTTCCGATGAATTTCTTTCTGCGCTGACGAGGGTGAAATTTGGACTCAATGATAATGAGAAGGCACTGCGAGATGGCACTGATTCCTCGCAGGGCGGTTTGGCTACCCAGGAAAAGGGAGCTGGTTCTAAGGTCCCGTGGGATGTTACTGATGCCTCACGGGATGGTTTTTTTTTGTTGCACTGCGAGATGGTACTGATTCCTCGCAGGGCGGTTTGGCTACCCAGGAAAAGGGAGCTGGTTTTGAGGTCCCGTGGGATGGTACTGATGCCTCACGGGATGGTTTTTTTTTGTTGCACTGCGAGATGGTACTGATTCCTCGCAGGGCGGTTTGGCTACCCAGGAAAAGGGAGCTAGTTTTTAGGTCACGTGGGATGTTACTGATGCCTCACGGGATGTTTTTTTTTTGTTGCACTGCGAGATGGTACTGATGCCTCGCAGGGCGATGTAAAGATTGTTTTTAGACTTACGCAAGTTAGATATAAGTGTATTTCTTGTATTTAATGTTTTATTACGTTAAGGGTATATTTTTGGTATTTAGTGCATGTTCCACTTCAAGGGTATAGTTGGGTATGTGTTATTTTTAAGTACTTGTTTCTGCCTTCTTTTCTATTCAAGGTAGTGGGTCACCATGACCAAAAACCTGCCAGCCAATGAGAGGCTACTTTGGGGGTCATGGAACCAGAATTGTATGATTGAGCCTTGGAAGATAAGAAGGGGGGAAAGACAACTTGTGGACAGTTCAGCTTTGAGAACCAACAGTGACAAGTGACTAGAGGAACACCGCTGGGAGAGTTCGAGCAACCTCCACCTTTCTATAATATACGGTGCGCTGGGAGAGTTTAACAATAACCTCCACACCAACTGCCGTCGGAGAGTTCAAGTAACCCCCACTAGCCAACTATAGATGGCAACCTTGGAGGGTGCAGTAGTCACCTCCACATCAATTGTGCCAGCCGGTGCAAGTTGGCTATTGCTCCGATTCTCTTCGGCTTCAAGAAGACTGTTCACTAGTGTACTCTAGTATTGTATTTTGTTTATTAGTTTATTAAAGTAGTTTGAGCAACATTTTGAGTAGATACGAATCCTGCCTACCACGCTACCCAAGGTCTTGTCCTCGTGGAGGCTTGATCACCCCCCACTGGGGACCAATAAGACGGTATTTCTTTAGAGAAATATACCATACTTCACAGCGGTTTGGCTACCCAGGAAAAGGGAGCTGGTTTTAAGGTCCCGTGGGATGGTACTGCTGCATCAAGGTTTGTTTTTGTTGGTGCTCTGCTAGATGGTTCTGATGCCTCTCTGGGCGGTTTGGAGACCCAGGAAAATGTAGCGGGTTTTGAGGTCCCGTGGGATGAAAAAAATGGTGGAAAGGGGGCTGGTTTTGAGGTCTAGTGGGATGAGGTTGATGCCTCACGGGATGGTTTTAATTTGTTGCACTGCGAGATGGTCCTGATTCCTCGCAGGGCGGTTTGGCTACCCAGGAAAAGGGAGCTAGTTTTGAGGTCCCGTGGGATGGTACTGATGCCTCACGGGATGGTTTTTTTTTGTTGCACTGCGAGATGGTACTGATGCCTCGCAGGGCGATGTAAAGATTGTTTTTAGACTTACGCAAGTTAGATATAAGTGTATTTCTTGTATTTAATGTTTTATTACGTTAAGGGTATATTTTTGGTATTTAGTGCATGTTCCACTTCAAGGGTATAGTCGGATATGTGTTGTTTTTAAGTACTTGTTTCTTCCTTCTTGTCTATTCAAGATAGTGGGTCACCATGACCAAAAACCTGCCAGCCAATGAGAGGCTACTTTAGGGGTCATGGAACCAGAATTGTATGCTTGGGCCTTGGAAGATAAGAAGGGGGAAAAGACAACTTGTGGACAGTTCAGCTTTGAGAACCAACAGTGACAAGTGACTAGAGGAACACCGCTGGGAGAGTTCGAGCAACCTCCACCTTTCTATAATATACGGTGCGCTGGGAGAGTTTAACAATAACCTCCACACCAACTGCCGTCGGAGAGTTCAAGTAACCCCCACTAGCCAACTATAGATGGCAACCTTGGAGGGTGCAGTAGCCACCTCCACATCAATTGTGCCAGCCGGTGCAGGTTGGCTATTGCTCGGATTCTCCTCGGCTTCAAGAAGACTGTTCACTAGTGTACTCTAGTATTGTATATTGTTTATTAGTTTATTAAAGTAGTTTTAGCAACATCTTGAGTAGATACGAATCCTGCCTACCACGCTACCCAAGGTCTTGTCCTCGTGGAGGCTTGATCACCCCCCACTGGGGACCAATAAGACGGTATTTCTTTAGAGAAATATACCATACTTCACAGCGGTTTGGCTACCCAGGAAAAGGGAGCTGGTTTTGAGGTCCCGTCGGATGGTACTGATGCCTCACGGGATGGTTTTTTTTGTTGCACTGCGAGATGGTACTGATGCCTCGCAGGGCGGTTTGGCTACCCATGAAAAGGAGCCGGTTTTGAGGTCCCGTGGGATGAGAAAAAAAGGTGGAAAGGGGGCTGGTTGTGAGGTCTAGTGGGATGAGGTTGATGCCTCACGGGATGGTTTTAATGCGTAGCGCTTATAGTTATGTAGAGATATCAACAGTAGTACTGCCATTTGTCGAACCACAAGTTAGTAGAGAAAAACTAAATAGGTCTAAACTGAGGCATTCCGCAGCAATAAAACTCCGAGGATTTTATCGGGAATAATATCTTAACGTCATAGCAGCGTGGTATGATTTTTAAAGTTTCTGCAATTTGATTTATTTGTCGCTGGTATTTTCAGGATTAATTAGCCTTTCCCGGACATTCCTTTTGCCCTAATTCAAAGTTTATACATAGGCCTAACCCCAACTTTCCTTGTCCTCATCAAATTCAGGGGATGGGGAACAAGTCTATTTTAAAGTATAGAAAGAAAAATGAAGTGTTAAAATATCCAGTTTCCGACTACTGTTGTTAGTGTGGTTCGTTTATACTATGTAAGTTTTTACTTATGCATGTATTGTGTAGTGTTTGTATTATGTAATTGTTTACTAGTTCATGCTGTAGAATGTTAGTAGGTGAGAAGTGAATAATTTGGGAAGGGAATGTTTTGGATTCAATTAAAGTTTGGGGGTTTAATGAGAAGGGGATAAGCCGAATTTTGGAAGTTTAACTTAAGACAGGGGGGAGAATCTGTAAAGTATTTAACATCAATTCTAGAAACTTTTCCAGGTATCTTATTTCTTAGTTAGCTGGACATTTATGTGTCAACGATAACGGGCCGGGGGGGAGCTCTCGGGACTAAAGCTAGTTGTGGGAAAGGGGTCGTTCCCAGGCCTGGAACTTGCGTTCCAGGAAAGTTATATTCTTGGTTCATTTCTAAAGGCAGTCCATATTTCGCCTTCGTCGTAGCTAGTTGTTCTTGTGCTACCTTATTTTCTCTGTGTTTATTCTCACGTTATTTAATAAAGACCATGTACCAACGTTTATCGGCTATCTTTGGAATTTACGTAAACCATTACATCTGCCAATATAAAAGGCATACAAATAAAGAACTAAAGAGAGGTTTACAATAGTATTGGTTATTGGGAAGTATACAGACGTTTTCAGGATTGATTTCTTCGGGTTGGGGGGGGTGGGTTGGGGTGATATGGGAGGATCTTTCCATGGAGGAAGCTTTCATGGGGGAAGGGACATTGCTATGAAGGGGGAGCCGTATTTCTCAGCATTATTTAAAAAACGATCAGAAATTAAAAAAAAAGTCTTTCAACTGAAAGTAAGGAGCAACATCAAAACTTAAAACGAACAGAAATTATTACGTATATGATTGGGTCCGCTCCCTAGTCAATATCTCGCTCTTTAAGCCAAAGATTTTTTAGTAATTTCATAAGAGCTATTTATTCTAATTAACGGTCTTTGTGATTAAGGGGTAATTTTTACAAAATTGGAACTTTAGCGTAAAGAGCGTGGTATTGACTAGGGGGCGAACCTCCTAATATAAGTATTAAAAATATATGAATATAGAAGTTCGTTACGTATGTTAATTCGTTTGTTACATACATTTGTTACTAATAAAAACGTTCGTAAATAAAATTAAACAACTTTCGAGAAGGCCATTTAACCAAATAAAAGTGAAATTAATATGCACATTTTGTTTTAATTATTCATGCACGATGAGCCAAAATCAAAACCTGTATTAATTCAGAAACATTCAATAATTAAATAAAAAATAAACAATTTTTTTAACTGAAAGTAAGGAGCGACATTAAAACTTAAAACGAACAGAAATTATTCCGTATATGAAAGGAGCTGTCCCCTCCTCAGCGTCTCGCTCTTTACGCTAAAGTCTGACTCTTTCTCACAACTTTATTTTTTTTAAACAATAAAAACCTTTAGCGTAAAGAGCGAGACGTTGAGGGGGGACACCCCCTTTCATATTCAGAATAATTTCTGTTCGTTTTAATGTCACTCTATGAGTCGTTTCTGTTCGTTTTAAAATTAGGTTATGTATTTGCACGTTAGGGGGTGGGGGGTAAAGCATAGCATATATTAAATACGTAACCTAGTATTTTTTTAAACAATAAAAACTTTAACGTAAAGAGCGAGACGTTGAGGGGGGACACCCCCTTTCATATTCGGAATAATTTCTGTTCGTTTTAATGTCACTCCTTACTTTTAGTTAAAAAACTGTTTTTTTTTTATTTAATAATAGAAGGAATACAATCATCAGTACGTAAATACTAAATTGCATCACATTGTACCATAATTTTGTAAAATATACCAAATTTTGTGTGATTGTACTAAATTGTACCAGTAGAGGGGAAATGTAAAGAATGGTACAATTGTACCACTGTTGGCATCACTGATAGGGAGCCAGCCCTTTACAATCTTCCTTGAGCAACTTATCTCTGTGAATCTCCCGTTTTGATACGTAAACTATTAGTATGATGTTTATTTATGGTTTAATGCTAAAAAGACCCGGCCGGAAATCTAATGATTCCGCATAAAAACTACAGATCAAACCAGCCGCAATTTTTCTGGCTTCGTTGCAACAAAAACCCGATGAGCTGCCCACGTCCTCAGTACAAACCAAGGACAGGAATGGGTAGAAGTTAATTCCTCAGCTGTCAAACCTACTTTCAGTTTAATGTTTTCCTTAATAATGTAATATGCCAGTGAGAGGGGGAGTTAAAGTATTTCCTAGAAATGAGGACTCGTCAAGTAGTGAAAGTGATCTACGAAGAGGCTATAATTATGGAGTGAATAGAGCAAGGCCAGAATCAAGACCTAAAAATGCAATTAGTAGAAAGTATTCTTCTTCTCAAACAGGTAATTTTACTAGCTTTTAAAGTCTTACCCTAGTTCCTGGTGCTAAGGTTACTTAAAGGACATATAACAGAAAGGAAAAATAATGAAATATGCTATTATAGCCTATTCTCCATTCAATGCATTTTCCAATTTGGAAATTCCAGATAGGTTATAGCCTAATAATCACTGCTACCGCAGTTGCATCCCTGCTTCCTTAAGTGAGCTAGGCACGCCCCTAGGATGTAGCCTATACAAAAGTTTGATAATTTTGTGGGTTAGCTGTTATTTTTGGTAACACTCCTGTTTGCAACCTTTTCCGGACTGTTAAATTGAAAAAAAAAGGTTTTTTTTAAACTTGTTTTTCAAGAAGTGACATTAAAACTTAATACGGCAAAATTCCAGTTTAGGTACGTTTTGCGCTCTTGGAAAGAGGTTAGGTTAGGAGAATGAAACTTTTAGTAATGCATCCAGGGCCAAAAATATACTCTGGGAAGATATTGGGTACTGTTCTATTAGGTGGGAGCCACGCAAGATAGATGATAGAAGAAACTAGTCAAACAGGTTCTCTCAACGGAGAATTGGATTGCAAACAGTGGTTTCTCACTGCGTTTACAATATTTAAACTTTATTTTTTTGGGGGTTAGGAGGAAAAAAGGTACCTAGGTTAGGTTACGTATTTATTATATGCTCTGCTTTACCCCCACCCCCGCTAATGTGCAAACATATAGCCGAAATTTGTTTCTAAACTATTATATTTTCATCCTATTTTACGTGGTTCCCATTTAATAGAATAGTACCAGACATTGCCAAGCTTCTATGTTAACCCTTTTCTGATATTTAAGTCTTAAAAATTTGCCTACCTGACAGGTCTATGCCTATTGAAATTTTGACAAAACAACATTTACCTTAACTTTCAGTCATCAATTTCTTTGTCTCTGGTTTTAAGGGCTCGGCACACGTAGCTGATTTCTGGAACCGATTTCAGCTCTAGTGGACAAACGATAGCGGTAAGAAAAATTTGTTGAAAGAAAAATTTATTGCGCGAGATTTTCCAAACAAAAAATAATGGAGACAAATAGTCAACTTGAGTCAGGGCTTCCACTCTTGAATATTAAAATTCGGGGACAAGTCTTAAAAATTTGGGGAGTTTTCGGGGACAAGTCTTCAAGATTCGTGGATTTTTCGGGGAGAAAACCATAATGGAATTTCGTTGCGAAACTTTGGGAGCAAAAGTTGGTTTTAGCTTTGTATTCAGACTCAAGTACGGCTTGGATCCGAGTAGACAATCAAGCCTTTTACAAAATAGGTTTTAGAGCCAGAGCCTGGGATTGGAACCGATAGCTGAAAACTCTTATTGCTGATATTGCGGCAAAAACTTCTAAAATTGTTAAAGAAAAAACAACAAATATTGTTTGCGGTTTCTTGATAAGTAAATTACATAGAAAAAATCCAACCTATAAGTACGGGGTAATATTAAAACTTAAAACAAACAAGAACTAAACTAAACAAGTAAATTTAAACTTAAATTAAAAAGGGAATTCTGACGACAATTGATACAGTATTGGTTTCTGATGCTGCTTTTAAGTTTGTAGGTGTTTACCCCCCCCCCCCCAAAAAAAAAACCAAAAAAAATCACCCCACGGAAAAAAACGTATAATACCCCCCTCCTCACAAAAAATATTCCCCACAGAAAATACTCCCCCGCTGAAAATCTTCCTCACGGAAAGTACCCCCGCGGAAAATATCCCCCGCGAAAAATTCCCTCGGAAAATACCCACCCCCTTGCGGAAAATACCCCCGAACATACATTTTTTTTCACTGTTTGATTCTACTATGCTTTCCTTTCTTTGATTACCGCATAATTACTATATATTCACCGATTGACCCCCAACCCTCCCACCAACCCTGTGACCATCCATGTTCCAAATATAATACTTATTGCAGTCTCATTTTCATATTAGCCAATCTAATGCCTCGACATGATAGCTGTAGGCTACAAATCATATAAATTAACTTATTCTTTTACTTCGCGCTCACATTATTTGGCATTATTAACCAACTGTTCGTGATAAATGGAGGGAGAGGAGGGAGTGGTGCATTTTTTATGGTAAAAAGATTGTATTTAGGGATAGTTCATAGGAAAAAATAAATTATACCACATTTTATTTTTTTTTCTATCTCAGAATTAGCCTTCATACAGGTTTATTAATTGTTCAAGCATTAGAAGTTGTAAAGTTAGGCCTTAGATATTTAAACAAATTTACTTGGCTACCCCGAATTGAGCAGAATATATTTTCCTCAGAAAAAGATTCTAAAACTGCAGTTTAAAACATTACGCCCACTGAAAATATTACACGGGTGAAGGGACTACAATAATAGTTGCGAGGGGAGTGCTGGGTGAATACGTTTATGGATAAAGGGTGGTATGACAAATACAATTCTCAGAAAAAAAAGAAAAGAACTTAAATTTTACACACGGACTGAAACAAAAATTTAAATGGTAACAATTCCTGGCAAAAAGATCAATTCCTTCAATATATTATGCGTTCAATTATTAAGTATTAAACATTAATACAGTATGTTCAAAACCAAAAATAGCAGAAGAAAACCAAGTTTTAACTTATGATTCGGCTTTCTAAACAATTCTCTTTCTTTAGAAGTTCAATTTCAAAATCCAGAATTTGACTGAGCGTTCCGTTAAACAACTTCAAGAATAATTCTTGGCTAATTTTGTCAAGATTGCTTGGCCACGAATGTGGTAATTTATGAGTTTTATAGCATTTGGAATTCTGCATTTGAAATGATTTAATCTAGATAAATGAAAGTGATACTTTTGTGAACACATAAAGAACAGTCTATAATTAAATTGTATCGGTCTGGTTTCTATGCAAAGTAACAAAGGAGACGAAAATTAACGAACAAGAGAGTAGTGAAACAGTAGAGTGCTAACTTATACTTTGCTTGATGCCCTAGGAATTCCCATGTTATTTGCGTACAGCACGTTCCTTGGTGTCTTTCCAGAGCTATACAGCTTTTCAAAGAGAGTGAGTATCCTCTCACACCTAAGTTCCTTGGCACCTTTTCAGAGCATGTACTTATGCAACATGATTAAACACGCTTTTACAATCGGAATTCATTGATTGACATTGGCAAAAAAGGGATAAATAGTGATTGGATAATTTTTTAACATGAAATCTCTGAATAAAATATTTTTGGAGCATGTACTTGACGATGGATAAAAGGGTTAAGGTGATTAGCAATTAAGAGCAAGGATTCCCCCGCTGGCTCCTGGCAGTAAGCTACGCATATCAAGTTGAAAATTTGACAGAATGAGGTATTTGAGGTGGAACTTGAACTAAATCAAGCATGTGGATATTCGCTAGATTTAAGTGCCCTTTTTAAAAGTCGAAAGTGGTTTGAGGTCAACTAATCCCCGTTTTCAGACCTAGGTTTTTTAGATTTTCGTGGGTGTTTGGTTCCCGGGGTTTATTATTTGAGAAGTTAACTTTAGTATTTAGTGATTTGACGTGCCTGAAATCATGAATTAGAATAGTTAATTAGCTGTTTGGGTTTTCAGACCTAGTTTTTTATATTTTCGTGGGTGTTATGCTCCTGGGAGTTATTATTTGAGAAGTTAACTTTAGTATTTCGTGGTTTGACTTGCCTGAAATCATGAAGTAGTATATTTAATTGGCTGTTTGGGGATTTTCAGACCTAGGTTTTTAAGGTTTTCGTGTGTGTTTGACTCCTAGGGTTTATTATTTGAGATGTTAACATCAGTAGTTTCTGGTTTTACGTGCCTGAAATCATTAATTATAATAGTTAATTAGCTGTTAAGGGTTTTCAGACCTAGGTTTTCAGATTTTCGTGTGTGTTTGGTTCCCGGGGTTTATTATTTGAGAAGTTAACTTTAGTATTTCGTGATTTGACGTGCCTGAGATCTCGAATTAGAATAGTTAATTAGCTTTTCGGGGTTTGAGACCTAGTTCTTTAGATTTTCGTGGGTATTAGTTTCCTGGGGTTTATTATTTGAGAAGTTGACTTTAGTATTTCATGGTTTGACTTGCCTGAAATCATGAATTAGAATATTTAATTGGTTTTTTGGGGATTTTCAGACCTAGGTTTTTTAAATTTTAGTGTGTGTTTGACTTCTGGTGTTTATTATTTGAGAAATTAACTTTAGTATTTTGTTGTTTTACTGGCATGAAACCATGAATTAGAATAGTTAATTTGCTGTTGACGATTTTCAGACATAGGTTTTTTATATTTTCGTGGATATTTGTTTCCTGGAGTTTATTATTTGAGAAGTTAACTTAAGTATTTCGTGTTTTGACTTGCCTTAAATCATGAATTATAATATTTAATTAGCTGTTTGTGTTTTAATACATAGTTTTTTAGATTTTCGTGGGTGTTAGGTTCCTGGGGTTTATTATTTGAGAAGTTAACTTTAGTATTTCGTGGTTTGACTTGCCTGAAATCATGAATTAGAATATTTAATTGACTGTTTGGGGATTTTCAGAGCTAGGTTTTTTTAGGTTTTTGTGTATGTTTGACTCGTTGTTTTTATTATTTGAGAAGTTAACTTTAGTATTTTATGGTTTTACGTGCCTGAAATCCTGGATTAGAATATTTAATTAGCAGTTTAGGGTTTTCAGACCTAGGTTTTTTAGATTTTCGTGGATGTTTTTTTCCTGGAGTTTATTATTTGAGAAGTTAACTTTAGTATTTCGTGGTTTGATGTGCCTGAAATCATGAATTAGAATAGTTAATTAACTGTTTGGGTTTTCAGACCTAGGTTTTTTAGATTTTCGTGGGTGTTTGGTTCCCCGGGGTTTATTATTTGAGAAGTTAACTTTAGTATTTTGTGATTTGACGTGCCTGAAATCATGAATTAGAATAGTTAATAGCTGTTTCGGTTTTCAGACCTAGTTTTTTTGATTTTCGTGGGTGTTAGGTTCCTGCGGTTTATTATTTGAGAAGTTAACTTTAGTACTTCGTGGTTTGACTTTGCTGAAATCATGAGTTAGAATATTTAATTTGCTGTTTAGGTATTTTCATACCTAGGTTTTTTAGTGTTTCGTGTGTCTTTGACTCCTGGGGTTTATTATTTGAGAAGTTAACTTTAGTATTTTGTGGTTTTACGTGCCTGAAATCATGAATTAGAATAGTTAATTAGCTGTTTGGGTTTTCAGACCTAGTTTTTTAGATTTTCGTGGGTGTTAGGTTCCTGGGGTTTATTATTTGAGAAGTTAACTATAGTATTTCGTGGTTTGACGTGCCTGAAAACATGAATTAAAACAGTTAATTAACTGTTTGGGTTTTCAGACCTACGATTTTTAGATTCTCGTGGGTGTTTGGTTCCCGGGGTTTATTATTTGAGAAGTTAACTTTAGTATTTCGTGGTTTGACGTGCCTGAAATCATGAATTAGAATAGTTAATTAACTGTTTGGGTTTTCAGACCTAGGTTTTTTAGATTTTCGTGGGTGTTAGGTTCCCGGGGTTTATTATTTGAGAAGTTAACTTTAGTATTTCGTGGTTTTACTTGCCTGAAATCATGAATTAGAATATTTAATTGGCTGTTAGGGGATTTTCAGACCTAGGTTTTTTAGGTTTTTGTGTGTTTGACTCCTGGGGATTCCCCCATAGTGGAAAATTTGTCACGGACCCCCCTCCAAAAGGAAAATTTTCTCTAGTCGCAGATGCAAAAATAAGTTTAGTAATAGAGGTGAAGTTCAAAGTGTTGGAAAATCAAATTACTCAGATAAGACCACAGTTTCAGCTCTTTCAAAAAATATTGGGAAATTTAGGCTGACAATGAATTTTCCGTATCCGAATGTTTGACTGGCGACTATAACAGGAATCTGACATTTTTTTCTTTTTCAAACATTTGGCTTCCAATAAACTCTGAAAATAAGAATACAAATTAGAAACTTGGAAAAGATAAGATAATTGTCTAAATATTTAAATGCCAAACCGTTACCTTTTGTGCAAGCTTTTCGGATACCTCCGCAGTTTATATATTATTTGGCATATTGACAGTGGCGGCTTAGCTTTAAACCATACGCCACTTACAAAGGCATCTTCGTCGCTTTATATAAAGAAAGAACACCCCAATCAAGGTCAGATAAGGTTGCCGCTGTAGGTACCATGCAGCATTTACTTGGTTCCTCTCAGCTCGACACCCATTACTCTCCGTCCCTAAAGCCCCCCAAAATGCACCCACCATACACGTTCCCAGCAAAAATCTTTACTTTGTAACTCCCTGCACACATGAATCTCCTCTCTTGAAAGCCCCACCCCACATCTCCCCATCTTTACACCAACCCATCATACAGATCCCCACCAACTCCTCACCCAGACATTCTGCAGCCAATCTACATTGTTTTGAACCCTACACCTAGCCATCAGTCCAAACTATTAATAATTTTTGTCGAGACGCAAATTTTTATCTTGAGGTTTATTATGTGGCTAAAATTGGAATACGAGTGTTGTAAACTAAAAAGAAAAAGAAAAAAAAAATCCAGTTTCTACTATAATTTATTCAAGGGTTTGCGAGCTTGTTGACTACTTGACTAACTATTGCAATATGTAACTAGAGAACCAGAATGTAACACGGTAAGTATATATTTAACAAATGGTGTTTGTTTTCAACTAGAGCTAGGATTGGACGGTTTTTATCACTAAGTGACTAATTACAAATTTAAGGTTATTATTAGAAATGAATGTCGTAGAGCAAAATTTCAAATGCAGTTATTGCTCTGCCCGGAGCTCAATCACTGCGTATGTCGAGCGCTCAGCTTTAGAGTCAATAAAAATTTCAAAGCATCCTTTTGTTCTCAAAGGTTTCCGTTTCGGAACGGTTTGGGTAGGAATGTCCTCGGGTTAAGTGCTCTAGAATCCCCTAAGGTATCCTTTCTCAATTTGTAATGAGAAGAAAGTGAACAGTTTCGTGGCTCAGGAGTTGAGGGAGCTATGCGGGTTGAGAGTCGTGTAGGTAGAGATGTGTGTGGATGGGAAGGTATGGTGGTTTGTGTTCTGTTTCAACTTGTGTCCAGGGCTTAAAAATAGATTTGAAAATTGAAACTAAAGCAGAACCACCATGTTACAGGAGTTTGTCTGCGGACTTGCTATATTTAGCACTGAAAAGGAAGCAGCTTGAGAAATATGATTTTCTATCGGTGCATATAATTTGCTTTATCACTTTATGTATTGGAATTGGATGGTTTAGATGTTTTTTGAAATCTATTTGTTTAAACGTTTATTTTTCTTTTATGAGATATTACTTTTTAGAACTTTATAAAAAAAGTTATTGCCTGCTCAATCTTTTTTATTCATCATGCTTGTGCATAAACAAGGGGTACGACGCGCTATATTCAAGATTAATTTAAAAAAACTTTTTCCACAAAATAAGTTTTTCAAAGAAAAGTAAAGAACTCCATTAAACAAAAAATGAGCAAAAGTAAAATCAAATAATCTACCAAGCGTGAAACTACCATAAATCAGCATTGATAAATAAATAAAACCCAAAACGAACAGAAATTACAATAAAAAACCGAGTCAAACTCAAAACGAGAAGAAATTAACATAAGTTGGGTGCAAAACCCCTATGCCTTCCCAAGACCAGAACAAAATTTGCACTTTACTAAAAAATATAAATGTTTTTACTTTTATAACTTTAATAAATCAAATAATTTTAGCATTTTGATTACTAAATATCAGTATATGTATATTAAACTGACAATGCACATTCATTTGTATTTTTCAGTAAAGTGCAAATTTTGTTCTGGCCTTGGGAAGGCATAGGGGTGTGGCACCCAACTTATGTCAAGTTCTGCTCGTTTTGAGTTTGACTCGGTTAATTATTGTAATTTCTGTTCGTTTTGGGTTTCATCTATTTATCGATGCTGATTTGTGGTAGTTTCACACTTGGTAGATTATTTGATTATATTTTTACTCATTTTTTGTTTAATGGAGTTCTTTACCTTTCTTTGAACAGCTTAATTTGTGGAAATTTTTTTTTAATTAATTTCTCTTCGTTTTATATTGACATAGTCTTTTAAGAGAAAAAGAAAATTATAGTTTAAATCTTTTCGTTTTTTAAGACTTTATATTTTCGCCTGCTATTTGTATGCTGGAGAAAAATTTTCAGCAATTTTTAACAACATACACCCTTTTAAAAAACTGGACACAAATAGTTGTGTTTAATTTAGTTTCATACCTCCTCTAGTTGATCTGAAACGGAAAACTTGATATCATTCGCAAAAAAATCTGTTTACTTTCTTTGATAGCTTGGATACACTTACGCTATTTTGATTTGGTTAAATTTTAAGAGCAGAAATGGGAGGGTTGTCGTGGGAGGGTTGTCGTGGGAGGGTGGGAGTGGAAGGGGGATTAGTTGCGCTTCAATCACTTTCGACTATTAAAAAGGGCATCAGCCCTTTCTCTTTTCAATCGAATGAGCCCTTTTCGAAGTTCCCATGACAACTCCTTCGATACGAAGTGCCCTGGTCTAAACAACAACAACAACAACAAAAAATAATACATTATACCCACTTCGATCTTTACTATAAAAATGTCAAGCCTTCCAATCACTTTCGATTATTAAAAAGGGCACTAGGCCTTTCGATTTCTAATCGAATGAGCCCTTTTGGAAACGATAACGCTTTCTATAAACATTTTATGTGCCCCCAGAGCATAAATTACAACCCTTACCCTAAGGTCTGTTAGGGTGGTTGTCATCCTCTAAGACCGAATTTCCAGACCTTTCATCTACATTAGACAACATGGCTATCTCAAAATTTTTATTGGATGTGTTTGGGGAAATGGTGGGCGTGAGAGGGGTGTTAGTCGCCTTCCAATAACTTTCTACTATTAAAAAGGACAAAAGTGCTCTCAATTCGGAACTGAATGTGCCCTTTTTTATGTTTCTGTGACAAATTCATCAGTACAACTTGTTATACTGCACAGGAAAAAATTAATAAATAATACATGGCACTGCCGTTGTCGTTGTGTGCTCTTATAGCAAAGATTACATATCTTGTCCCTGGGGTTGTGGAGGAGTGTCCTCCTCTTCCTTAGTCCCCATTTCATGTCTCGATCTCGAGTGTCCCAGTTCTTTACTTAGGCAGCGCGATCGCGCTGCCTATGATTTATACAACTGCTTTCTATATAAACCTTATATGCACCCAGGGCATAACTTACAACCCTTGCACTGAGGGCTCTGAGGAGGTTATCATCCTAAAAGACCTAATTTCCATAACGTTCAATTATGTTGAACAAAATGGGTATCTCAAAATTTTGATTGGATGTGTTTTGGAAAATGGTAGGCGTGAGACGGGCGTTAGTCGCTATCCAATCACGATCAATTATTAACAAAGGCACTAGTCCTTTCAATTCCCAAATGATTGCATTCTTTGGCAGATCCCACTTAAACGCTTTCAATAAAAACCTTATATGCCCCAGGACATAACTTACAACCCTTGCCCTGACTCCTGTGGGGGGAGGTGCTGTCATCCTTAAAGACTTAAGTTCCAAAACTTTCAACTGCGTTGAATAAAATGGCTATCTAAAAATTTTGATTGGATGTGTTTGGGGAAAAGGTGGGCATGAGAGGGAGGTTCGTTGCCCTCAAATCACTTTCAACTATTAAACAGGGTACTATCCCTTTGAATTTCAAATCGAATGAGCCCTTTTTCAAGTTTCTACGACAAATATTTCGATAAAAACCTTATATGCCCCCAGGGCATAACTAATAATCCTTGCCCTGAGGGTTGTGGGGGAGTGTCCTCCTCAAAAATATATTTTCTATCTTAAAATTTTTATTAGATATGTTTGGGGGAATGATGGGCGTGGGGGGGGGGCTTGTTGCCCTCTAAACACTTTCGACTATTAAAAAGGGCACTAGCCCTTGAATTTACAATCGAATGAGCTTTTTTTTAAAGTTTTTACGACAACACCTTCTTTAAAAACCTTATATGCCCCCAAGGTATAACTTAAAACCCTTGCCCTGAGGGTTTTGGGGGAGTGTCCTCCTCAAAAACATATTTTCTATCTGGAAATCAACTACGCTGAACAAAATGGCTATCTCAAAATTTTGATTGGATGTATTTGGGGGAAGGATGGGTGTGGGGGTTAGTTGCCCTCTAATCACTTTCTACTCTTAAAAAGGGTACTAGCCCTTCGAATTTCCAATAGAATGAGCCTGTTTTGAAGTTTATACGACAACGCCTTCTATAAAAACCTTATATGCCCCCAGGGCAGAGCTTAAAACGCTGGCCCTGAGGGTTTTGGGGGCGTCTCCTCCTCAAAAACACATTTTCTATTTGGAAAGCAACTACGCTGAACAAAATGCCTATCTCAAAATTTCGATTGGATGTGTTTGGGGGAATAATGGGCGTGGGGGGGGCTAGTTTCCCTCCAATCACTTTCGACTATTAAAATGGGCCCTAGAACTCTCAATTTTCAATCGAACGATCCCCTTTTGAAGTCTCTACGACGACCCCTTCCATATGAAGTGCCCTGCTCTAAAGTAAACAAAATAATATATGGTACGTATTGCCAATACTGTTCTTATATGCCCCCGGGATATAACCTAAAACACGTGCCTTGAGGGTTTTTGGGGAGTGTCCTTCTCAAACGGATATTTCCGATCGGGAAATTATCTACACCGAAACAAGTGACTATTGAAACATTTTTAGTGAATGGGTTTGGTGACATATCTGGTGTGGGGGGGGGGGCTAGTTGCCCTCCAATCACTTTTGACTATTAAAAAGGGCACTAGCCACTCCAATTTCCAATCGAATGAGCCCTTTTTGAAGTTTCTACGACAACTCCTTTGATACGAAGTGCCAGTCGAAGAAAGAAAAAAAACACTTTGTGGTCACATCGTTCTTTACTTAGGCAGCGCTAGCGCGCTGCCTATGATTTGAAACAAAATCTGGTATTTCTTAATAACAGAAAAGAGGTGTTTTTTCTTATGGATGGGAAGGGAGAGGCTTAGAATTGGATAAACCACTAACTGGGCCTTGTTATATTGTGCACCAGAAATAATTATCTTTAAACTAAGGTAAAAATTGAACACTATATGAGTAAAAACAAATTTTGTTTTACAGTAGCCACATGGTAAAAAAAAACGTACTTTGACATTGATAGCATTATTTCACGTTTGATCAGCGCACTTCCTAGTTGTTGGATTAGCGTGAAAATACACTTTTTGAGTGTATAGGTACTTCTGCCGTATTTTTACATTCCTCGAATATATTTTTAAACTCGTTGAGTGTACTGGGAGGAGCTAATGACAATCAACTCTTGCGCTTATCAACTCTTGCGAAAATGGGTCATACCGCGGGGCATGACCGATGCAAAAATATCGTGAAAGGGGTTCCTGCGGGTTTTTGATCTATTGAGATTAAAAGCTAAACAAACGAAGACCTTTCACTTGTTGTTGTGGTGTGGACTTATTTCGGAAAGGTAAGTTCTTTTGATTTTTTTTTTACTTTTATACAAGTCTTATGAACTTTGCAGATAGAATGGTAAATTTCTACTTTAGCTTCTTTTGGCTATCTTGGAAAGAGGTTAGGAAAATGAAAGTTTCAGGGATGCGTCTACAGGCTAAAGAATGTACCGGAAAGGTGTTTTGAAGTATTTACCTCCACTCCTCCCTCTAGAGGGTCCTAACTTTTGATGACCTTTAAAAATCTGTGTGTTATAAAAGTGAAACCTTGTTAAATAAATCTTCTGCTTAAATAAAGTACAACAAAATTCTTTTCAGCTTCACAACTTTGCTCAATCCCAATTTATAAGCTTTTAAAGATATGCAAATATAATTCCTAAATTAAGAAAAAAACATTAATACAGCTTAAAATTGTACTCAAATAAAAGGAATTGTTACCTGTCATGTAGGCAAATTTCAGGAGCCTCTAGAGGCAAAAAGAGTGGAGGTAGGTACTTATAAATACTTTCCCGGGACGTACTCTAGCCTGTAGACCTATCCCTGAAAGTTCCTTTTTTCTAGCTTGAGCCCTTTCCAAAATAGCCAAAAGTAGCTAAAGTAGCATTTTACCAATAGAATTAAACAATGCTCTCAGTGATTCTAGGCGTTTACCCCTCCCTGGAAAATACCCAGGGGGGTATAATATTCAACGGGGGTATTTTCCGGGGGGGGGGGTAAACGCCAGTGACCACTCTCTGTACAGTGGCGTCCATTTGTGAAATCAAAAGGGAAAGGGGATTCTTATCAGAAAACACTTTTATAATACACTAGTAATATACATAAAAATTGCATAAAAAAAATTTTCGTGTTTCTTTCCATTTTTATACATGTTATCATATAGTAATTAGATAATATATTTATACGACTTCAAATAGATTTCAGGATTGTACTAATATAAATTAACCAAATTAAGTGACATTTGAGCTTTGCGTTAGCTTCAAGAGGAGGTACGGGATAGAAGTCATATACAAAGGAGCGTTGTACTTCGCGTCCTGGCTCCTTCCGATGTGAAATTTTCTGATAATCGAATCCGATATTTTAAGGGTGGCCCCTCATCTTCACAGAGAAGTGTAACATAATGGAATCGTCTTATTTTTATTCTCTACAAAAATAATGTGATTCAGAATTCAATACTCCATTTGACCGTATCAGCCACTTCCCTTGGAAGCTCGAGTCAGGAAATTAGAAAATTCTGGAATTTTCACATTGCATCCCACACTAAACCACGAAATTGCAAAAGTTTTCACATAGTTTAGTATATTAGAAGTATTCAAGTAGTTGAGTCAAAATTCATAAATTCTTGTTCACTAAAAGTTTTTTCTGCACCTTCATCTTTATGTCAAATTTGAAACATATGAAAGGTGTTTTGGCTTCTAAAGTACTAATGGGAGCTGTTCTGTTTTTTCTGTTTTAGCCTACCTGCCAAGAAAATGGCTGAAATACATTACATTGTTGACTTCTTTTTTTTAGAATGAGCTTTAGCTTAGTTTAACAGGTTGGGCCACAAGTCACCATACAGAAATAAACTAACTATGTTTCTTTCAGAAACACTTTATTCATAGCACATGCTCTGTATGGTTATGAATATTTTGGATGTGCATTACAATGTTTTGTCATACTCTTGATGAACATAAATTATCAAACCATGATCTGCTGCAAAAATATAAGCATTTATTCTATTTGCTTTATTACTTTTTCATTCATGTTTAAGTTTCTACTCAACCGAGCATGATAGGAGTATCAAGCTACAAATTAAGGACGTGATTCGCTATGGAAAAGGGGGGGGGGGTTGCGCACCTATAATTTTCAAAATCTTTATTTTCCAGTTTTGTATATTGTCAAACTTCATTGCAAATCTTCATCTTGATGGAATCAAATTGCAGAACTTCATGGCAAATCCTAGTTTGTTCATTTTGTTCATTGGAACTTCACAGCCTGCGAGAATATACAGTTCAGGTTAAACTGCATGCCATTCTGTTGGCATCTCGTCGTGCCATACCCAACTGCTATCAGGCATTCAGTTGGCACAACAAATTTGCTAATCATCTAGATTCTCACTCAGAAACTGGAAAGGCTGCTGGAATCAGATTTCCCTGCAGTATAAGTTGCTGTCAATCAGAGTTTGTGAGGAGAGACCTTCTGTTTAGCCACCTCTACTCCAATATAACAGATTCAGATGTAGTACCATGTCCTTTTAGAGGTTGTAGCAAGAAGTTCAAAGTACAGAGCTTCCTGCGGTCTCATATTTGAAGAGAACTAAAAAATAATAAGGCTTTAAACTACATGGGCGCTCCCCCTGACCATGATAAAGATTGGTTTGAAGAAAACAATGTTGCTTTAAACAATCTGAACACTCCTCCTGACCATGATAAAGATTGTGTTGAAGTAAATGAATCTTCTGAGCCACTTGAATCAGACATGATAGACTTGAACCAAGATGAATTATTGGGAGCTGGTTTAGCAGCTACAAATAAAACATCAGGATCGAGACAAACATCCTCGGGGGACTCTGGTATCCGTGATATGGAGCCTACAAAACAAGCACTTGCATATAGGCTACCTTTGCTTCTCCTTAGATTAGAATCAGAGAAACATGTAGCTCCCTCAATAGATAGTATTATTCTTGAGACCTTTAGGCTTCTTTTAACTGAGTCTCATGAAATTGTAGCACAAGAACTTGAAGAACGTGTTGCTAAATGCATCTCTTCTGTTTTTTAGCCAGATTTGTTTGAGAAAATATGTGATGAAATTGACTGTGATTATATGCAGGATCCTTTGCTGCTTGTTACAGACCCTGCCACTGGATCACTGAGATCTCAGTACATGAGAGACCAGTATTTTACAAGTTGCGGTGCTGTGGTACCTGAGCAAGTCTTTACCGGACTTGATAAGAAAGGAAACAGAAGATTTGTTTAAGTATTTTCAGTTGCAGCCACCTTGGAGAATATTTTCAAACATAGAGGACTTCTTAGATTTCTGATGGATTGGTATCATACTTCAGCAAAAGGTGAATATAGAGACTTCTTTGATAGTAACTGTTTCACTTCTTTATTTGCTTCTGATCCAGAAATGATGAAAAATATCACATTTCTTCAGCTCCACCAAGATGAAGGACAAATAAAAAACCCACTTAAAAAGTCTCCATGAGGAAAGTAAAGCACTCTAGATTTTTATATGAGAGTTCTTAACTTCCCACCTTGGCTTCGAGCAAGACCAGATCTAGTGCAGTTAGTTATGCTAGTGCTTGGATCAAACTTCAAGATCGTTGGTACTGAAAAAGTCTTCAAGATGGTTGCGAATGAATTAGAGTTTCTTTGTACTGAAGACATTGTGATTGATGGGACAAGGTTCAAAATTATAGTTTTATGTATATGTGGGGACAACTTGGGCTCGAATTTTATTGGGGGGTTCGTGAAATGCTTCAACCGACATGTGCAGAATTCCTGCAGAGTCTGCATGTTCTCTTGAAAAACTGCAACTAAAGACTATTGGAAAAATCAGCTTCCTCTTAGAACTAAAGCATCTTATGATGAGTGTTTAAACAAACTGCAACACCCAAATATTAGGAAGCAGTTTGTAAATGGCGTGAAGTTCAATTCTGATTTCAGTGCCCTGCCAAACTTTCATTTTAAAGATTAGCGCCTTGCATAGCCCATGACTTATATGAAGCTGTTATGAAGTGGTAAGCTGGAAAATATTTGCAGCGCTTGATGTATTGATGGTGTTTTCAAAGAATCAGAGCTTAATGCTCGTGTTGCCAACTTGAACTTCAAGGATATAGATGCTAAGGACAAACCTCCTCCCTTCTCAAATGATTTCAAGTGCCTTGAAGTTAATGCAATTAAAAATTTTGTATTTCCTCACCAGTTTCCTCTAATACTTAACCATTTCTTTTCAAGAAAGGCTGAAAACGAATGTTGTCCCTAATATTGCTGATAAGGAAAATTGTATTGCTTGTGTCAATTCGGAGGTTTTCAGACATGCTTATTCCAAATTTAGGTTTTATAATAATAATGTACCTTGAATTGAAAGCAAAAATATTTGAGGATGATGAAAATAGGTTCAAGGACAATACAGTGCGATATTTTCCTTTGTATGTGCGAACACTGAGCCCCCTAATTCACTATTCAGCTGTTCAATTCGAATCAAGACATAGATATTTTAAAACTGTTGCTAAAATTGCATCCTCAACTAGAAATTTGACCAAGACAATGACCAAGAGTTACCAGAAGTACCAGAATTACCTGTCTCTTTCAAATATAATGTGTCAAGAAATCAGCTATAGAATTTCTAAGAAGGGAAAGCTGACAAACACTTGCTACTTGACACTGTTTCCCCATAAGCTGGGGAAAGACAAATGCTTAGGCTAGGAGCTTATTTTCAAGCGTTTTGTCTATAAGAAAAGACATTATGTGATTAGCGTTGTGATAAACTCAGCTGCAGAAGCTGCTGAATTAGTGGATGTGGTTAGATCACTGAGAGAGTTCTTTCTCATTCTGTCAAGGAAATCCCTAAGCTATATCAAGAGCTGGCGCATCTTTACTGCGATTCTGAAGAGAGCTCCACTCTTGTTTGCTGGAACATTAGAGAAGTACCTGATTTTGATCTTGATCCTATATCATCTTATCTCATTTGTGGAAGGTGTTATCTGTCGTTTAGAGCTTTGTTTTGAAGGTGTGTAAGATTGTTAAAATTAGAGGCTAGCTGTTCTGCCTCAAGACAATGTATTTTAGGCAGGATAAGAGAGATGGTCATTGGATTATGTGTCAGCACATCATAGTCATAATTTCAAATTCAGGATAAGGTGTTTTGAATTTAGAGAGCAGAAATATTCTTTATCTTTTTTGCCTGTTAAACTCATCTTGGGATTTTTATGGGAGGAGATGGATGCGTTTGCAAATCGATTACTTCTGCAATAGGATTATTTTCTTTTTTCTAGTTATCTGTGTTAATTACTTTGAATTTTAGAACGCCTTAATCTTTTGGATGTTTTGGGAAGCAATGCTTTCTCGTTCAATTTTAAAGGTTATTGTGCCATCTAAGTCTTGCTCTAACTGCTGTCTACTTCTAGGTGTAATAGATGTACTTATCACTAAGCAGAGCATCCATCCCAAAGACATCATCACTCTATTTTACAATTATCCCATCTTCGTTTGATATTTGCATACTTCAAGATCGTTTGTGGCCTTATCTGGGAGTGTTTATTCAAAATGGATTCTTTGTCAGTAAAGTCCATACAATTGGAATACCAGCAACAGAAGAGGATTATTTCAGCCATGTGTTATGAGGAGCTCTTTTCAAAGGGTAAATAAATTCTTAAGTGAAATAGCCTTAACTTGTAAATAGCCTTGATAAATTTTTTTGTTTTATTTTATTTAGAATATTACTTGACTGGAAATCATTAGTAAGAACGCTTTATATTTTGTTTGTCAATGCTTCCGTTCCAAGCTTGATTTTCAAGAAGTTTTTATTATATTTTGGGATGATTTAATTGAACTTGCGACTTAAGCAAAAAAATCTATCAACTTCCATTTAGCTCCTAAGGGCAAGTGCGACGTGGGTGATCTTATGGTAAATTTTGGCGAAACAATAAGTTCTTTGTATTTCCTCAATATGTAGCAATATGGAACATTTTGAGGTATCATTGACTTGATTTATGAGGGGTTAACTAAAAAACGAGTTTTATTCTTACTGAAAGTAATGAGCAACATTAAAACTTAAACCGACATTAAAACTTAAAACTTAAATTCTGAATCTACTAATAGCTACAAGATGTGCTTCCACTTTGAAGTTTGATTGTTGTCGCAAAGAAGCAAGCTCTTTTTCATATATTATTGCTCAGTTTCAGATTCCATCAAATTTTGTAAGTTGTAATTTTTGTTTCAAGCATGCAATCCTTTGCTTGTAACAAGATTATAACTCCCCAAAATTTGGACGAATCCTTTCTAAGTCTCAGCTTAAAATAAAAATTCTCGTCCTACTCCTTCTTTCCTTCTGCACAAAACTTCAGAGAAATTGAACTATCTTTTTGTGTCTATTATGTCTGTATTTCCTGGCCTCCTTAAACTCTGCTGGACTAATTTTGCAAACTGTTCTACCTCCATCTTGCTAAAACTAACCTAGCCTACAATAATTTTAAATCGCTTTTACTTGATATAACCAAGGAGTCATCCCTCTCTTATATTCTAGGACTTCCTCCGAAAATAACATCCTGTCTTCGCTACTGCCGTTGCTGGAGATATTGTTAATC
>NC_142804.1:28855003-28910339 GCF_049724085.1 Artemia sp. Qi Xiang Cuo | reverse complement strand
GGGGGCCTTTGAGGACCGGGGGCTTCCTTCGGGGTTGGGGTAGGAGGATTGGAACCCTTTGGGGTTGGGTTAGAGGACCTCGCAACACTGTTCAAACGAAACTTGTGTATTATAACGACCACAGAGTTTCGCCATTAAATTCTCCTTCTAAAATCTCTTCAAAAATCATCTTTTAAAACGTCTCTAACTGTTTCGCCGAAATAGTTCCATAACCTGTCTAAAACAGTTTCGCCCAAATAATCCTAAACGTAATTCAGCGTGTTCCTTTTGTTTTTTGGCATCTCTAGCCTTTAATGCATTTTCAAATTAATAAGCAGAAACCTGATTCCGCGCGCTAAAACAATTCATCGCTTCAGATGACTTTTCTTGGAGAATTGTTTCCATGGCCTATTGGCCATATACACATCCTTTGGAGTTCGACCAAAGGAGTTGTTTCCTGAGGCCAGACATTAATGACTCGTGATCTATTCCTGGAGAGATCGTTTTCATGTACGAAAATTTTCAAAGTCTGACAGATGATGTCATTGGTTGATTGATCTGTCAAGAAAGGGAGAATTAATTTGTTGTTTCTAAGGGGAATTATTGATCTCTACGATAGGTGAACTGAGGTCGACCAGCACCGGTGTTCCAAGGTCGATGTTGTTGTTGTTGTAAGTGCACCACGAGTAGCACCTCCCTTTCTACTGTTACAACACATTACACATAATTGAACAAATTACTGCAGGTACGTAAGAAATTTTACTTTTTAAACTTCCAAGTACTGAAGAAACATAAGCAATATGATTGATAACTTCAAATTAACTGACCTAACCTACAGCAAAATACTTGATAACTTCAATTCAAAATCAACGGACTCAATCAACTAGTCTAAATATGACAAGAGACGGTAAAAAGACTAAATATTACAAGAGATGTGCAAACAAAATTAAATGGACAGCGATTTACTGCCTTAGAAATGCCCCAGGGCATAACTTATAACGTCTGCCCCCGGGCCCTGGGGGGTTGTGTCGACACCTGATGACTTTTGAACAATTTTTAACTTAATGGCGGTCTCAAATTTTGTATCGGATACATTCGGGAAAAAGGGGCGTAGGGAGGGGCTAGCTGCCGTCCAATCTCTTTTGACTCTCAGAAACTGAAATAGAACTTTCAATTTGCAATCAAATGAGTTCTCTCTAAAGTTTTCATCAGCATCCCTTCCATAAGAACAATAAATTCCTCCAGGGCATAACATACAATGCCTGCCTTTGGACCCTGAGGGGCTGTGTTGACGCCAGAGCTTTTGTTATATGATTTTTTAACTATTTTTAAATAAATGGCTATCTCAAAGTTATTATCAGATGGGTTTGAGAAGAAAAGGGCGTGGAGGGTGAGGGGAGCTAGATGCCCTCCAATCTCTTTTGGCTCTTAAAAAGTGAACTAGAACTTTCAATTTCCAATCAAACAAGCATTCTTTGAAGTTTATACGAGCATCTCTTCCATAAGAACCATATATGCCCCCAGGGTATAACTTACAACGCCTGCCCCCGGGCGCTGGGGGGTTGTGCCGACACCAGAGTTTTTTTTTATGAACTTTGAACTATTTTTAACAAAACAGCTGTCTCAGAATTTTTATCAGATACATTTGGGAAAAAAAACGTGGGGGAAGGGCTGGTTACCCTCCGATATCTTTTGACAATTAAAAAGTTAACTAGAACTTTAAATTTCCAATCAAATGAGCCCTCTGAGGTTTATAAGAGTATTCCCTTCTTAAGAACCATATATGCCCCCAGGGTATAACTTATAACCCTTGCCCTGAAGACTGTGGGGGAAGTGTCCTGCTCAAAGACATAATTTCCAGAACTTTCAACTACGTTGAACAAAATGGCTATCTAAAAAATTTGATTGGATGTGTTTGGGGTATTGGTGGGCGTGGAAGAGGTGTTAGTTGCCTTCCAATAAGTTTTGAATGTTAAAAAAGGCACTAGCCATTCCAATTTCCAATCGAATAAGCCCCTTTTGAAGTTTCTACGACAACGCTTTCTATAAAAAAAACTTATATGCCCCCAGGGCATAACTTACAACCCTTGCCCTGAGGGCCGTGGGGGGTTTGTCAACCTAAAAGACCTAATTCCCTGAATTTTCAACTACGTTGAACAAAATGGCTATCTCAAAATTTTGATTGGATGTGTTTGAGGAAAATGTGGGCGTGAGAGGGGGGTTAGTTACCCACCAATCATTTTTTACTCGAAAAAAGGGCACTTGCTCTTTGAATTTCCAATCGAATGAGTCCTTTTTGAAGTTTCTACGACAAAACTTTCTATAAAAATCTTATATACTCTCTGGGCATAACTTACAACCCTTGCCCTGAGGGCTCTGGGGGAGTGTCCTCCTCAAAAACATAATTTCTATCTGAAAATCAACTACGCTGAACAAAATGGCTATCTTAAAATTTTGATTGGATATATTTGGGGAACTGGTGGGAGAGGAAGGGGTGTTTGTTGCATTCCTATCACTTTTGCCCCTTAAAAGGTTAATAGAACCCTCGACTTCCAATCGAATGAGCCCCCTTTGAAGTTTCTACGACAAACTCTTCCTTATGAAGTGCCTCTGGAAAAAACTAATTAAAAAACATTGGAGCCGTATGGCCTTTACTATAGACAACGCCATAGCGTTGCCTCTGATATGGTGAAAAAGAGGCCACAACGATGAAAAGGGTAAAATCACATATTGATTATTATGAAACTTTTTTCTGATACATTGAACATCAAATTTGCTTTTGTTTTCGCGCTCAGCTATTTATTTTACATCGGGACGGTACTTCATACATAGAAAAACGAACATTTACCGATAGTTTGTTTTTTTTAAAAGAAGAACATGAAAAAATTGACACGAAAAGCAAAAAAAACTAGTTTTGCCTTGACCTAGAATATGCAACTTTTGATATGTTGTTTAGCTTTTTTTCTCTCTACAACATGGTGTAAAAATCATTTCTGATGCAATTTGTTTGGGTTTTTAATACGTATATTAGGGGGTGCCCCCTAGTCAATACCTCGCTCTTTATGATAAAGTTCGAATTTTGTTCCAATTCTTTAAGAATGACCGCTTAATCGCAAAGGCCGTTAATTAGAATAAATAGCTCTGGTGAAAGTACAAAAAAAAACTTAGCGTAAAGAGCGAGGTAATGAGTAGGGGTCGGACCCAATGGTATACGTAATAATGTCTGTTCGTTTTAAATTTTGATGTAACTCCTTACTTTCAGTAGAAAAAATTGTTTTTTTTTATTACTTAATTTTTGATCATTTTTTAAATAATGCTGGGAAATCCGGCGCCCCTTCATAGCAGTATCTCCTCCCCAATGAAAACTTACTCCAGGGAAAGATCCTTCCACGTAACCCACAATCCCCCCTCTAATTATAAGATAAAATCCCCCAAAAAATTTCTGTATACTTCCCAATAACCAATGCTATATGTAAACATTGGGCAAAGTTCATAACTTGCAGACCTTCCCCCGGGGACTGTGGAGGATTAAGTCATCCTCAAAGACATAGTTATAGTATTTTCGACCATGCTGAACAAAATGGCTATCTAAAAATTTTGATCGGGTGACTTTGGGAAAAATATGAGCGTTGGAGGGGACCTTGATGCCCTCCATTTTTTGTCACTTAAAAAGGGCACTAGAACTTTTAATTTCCGTTCGAATGAGACCTATCGTGATATTCTAGGACCACTGGAGTAGTATCGGTATACACAGTTTCAAAAATACATGAAAAAATACATTGAATTGCACATGAAAACCCACGCCTTTGACACTATAGTTAGACATGGAAGCATGTTATGAAACAATTGGGGAGATTACGTTCAAAGAGAGTGAGTATCCTCTCACACCTATACTTCCTTGGCACCTTTTCAGAGCATGTACTCGTGGATACCTTTCCAAGCAACGTGATTAAACACGCTTTTACAATCGGAATTGTTTGATTGACATTTGCAAAAAAGGGGTAATTAGTGATTGGATAGTTTTGTAACATGATATCTCTGAATAAAATATTTTTGGAGGGATGGGATGATGGGGGTGAGGTGTCTTAGAGTACTTATAATGGTGTTATTTGGGGAGATTACGTTCCTTGTCACCTTTTCAGAGCAGGTACTTATGGATGACTTCCCAAGCAACGTGATTCAGCACGCTTTTACAATCGGAATTGTTTGATTGACATTTGCAAAAAAGGGGTAATTATTGATTGGATAATTTTTTAACAAGAAATTTGAATTAAATATTTTTGGAGGGATGGGACGATGGGAGCGAGGTGTCTTAGAGTACTTATAATGGTGTTATTTGGGGAGATTACGTTCCTTGGCACCTTTTCAGAGCATGTATTCGTGGATACCTTTCCAAGCAAGGGGTTTAAACACGCTTTTACAATCGGAGTTGTTTGATTGACATTGCAAAAAAGGGATAACTAGTGATTGGATAATTTTTTAACATGAAATCTCTGAATAAAATATTTTTGGAGGAATGGGATGATGGGAGCGAGGTGGCTTAGAGTACTTATAATGGTGTTATTTGGGAAGATTACGTTCCTTGGCACTTTCCTGTGTACTTTATGTTCCTTCCTGTGCTATATGGGTACTTTACGTTCCTTGACACCTTTCCAGAGCATATACTTATGGATTTGCTTGCCTTATGTTCCTTGACACCTTTTCAGGGTATGTACTTATGGATTTGGGTGGATTATGTTCCTTCTTGTGTTATTTGGGGAGATTACGTTCCTTGACACTTTTTCAGGGCATGTACTTATGGATTTGGGTGGTTTATGTTCCTTCCTATGCTATTCTAAGGGCTTATGTTCCTTCCTATGCTATTCTAAGGGTTTATGTTCCCTCCCCATGCTATTCTAAGGGTTTGTGTTCCTTCCTATACTATTCCAAGGGCTTTTGTTTCATCCAATGCTATTATAAGGGCTTATGCTACCTCCCATACTATCCTAAGGGCTCATGTTCCATCCCATATTATTCTAAGGGTTTCTGTTCCATCCTATGCTATTCTATAGCGCTATGTTCCTTCCTATGCTATTCTAAGGGTTTGTGTTCCCTCCCATGCTATTCTATAGCGCTATTTTCCTTCCTATGTTATTCTATGGGACCTCTACACGTTATTAAACACGTTTTGAAACTACGTGCTATTTGCTTATGTCCCGTTGATACCTTTCCAAACGAGCGGGGATTCCCCTCCGGTTCCTAAACATTGCAAAAAAGCTGGCAAGCATTTTTACATTCAACCATACATTCATGCCTGTGAGATTAGAGTTACACGTGGACATTGCGAAAAAAGCTGGCTAGCATTTTTACATTCAACCATACATTCACGCCTGTGAGATTAGAGTTACACGTGGACATTGCGAAAAAAGCTGGCAAGCATTTTTAAATTCAACCTTACATTCACGCATGTGAGATTAGAGTTACACGTGGATATTGCGAAAAAAGCTGGCAAGCATTTTTACATTCAACCATACATTCACGCCTGTGAGATTAGACTTACAAGGGGACATTGCGAAAAAAGCTGGCAAGAATGTTTACATTCAACCATACATTAATTCCTGTGAGATTACATATAAACGTGTACATTGCGAAAAAAGCTTGCAAGAATTTTTACATTCAACCATACATTCACGCCTGTGAGATTAGAGTTACACGGGGACATTGCGAAAAAATCTGGCAAGCATTTTTACATTCAACCATACATTCACGCCTGTGAGATTAGAGTTACACGTGGACATGGCGAAAAAAGCTGGTAAGAATTTTTACATTCAACCATACATTCACGCCTGTTAGAGTAGAGTTACACTTGTACATTGCGAAAAAAGCTGGAAAGCATTTTTACATTCAACCATCCATTCACGCCTTTGAGAATAGAGTTACACGTGTACATTGCTAAAAAATCTGGCAAGAATTTTTACATTCAACCATACAGTCCCGCCTGGGAGAATAGAGGTAAGGTTGGACATTACTAAAAAACCTGGCAAGTACTTTTATATTCAACTATATATTAACGCTTGTGACATAATAGTTCCACACGGACATTGCGAAAAAAGCTGGCAAGCATTTTTATGTTCAACCCTACATTAACGCCTACAAGAAAATGAAATAATTCAGCTCGTATGATCAATTTTTTTTTTAATGCGGTAGTTTTTTAGTAAGGACACTCGATATCCTAAAAGTGTTTGATTCAAACTTTTACCTTGAGCATCGATGTTTTTAGCAGAATTTCAAAAGGATCGTTCATAAGTTCTGGCGTATCTGATGAAATAATTTAGGTCGCATGATAAATTTAATTTTTTTTAATGAATTAGTTTTTTAGTAAGGACACTCGATATCCTAAAAGTGTTTGATTCAAACTTTTACCTTGAGAATCGATGTTGTTAGAAGAATTTCAAAAGGATCGTTTATGAGTGCTGGCATATCTGATGAAATAATTTAGGTCATATGATCAATTTAATTTTTTTTAATGCAGTAGTTTTTTAGTAAGGACACTCGATATCCTAAAAGTGTCTGTTTCAAACTTTTACCTTGAGAATCGATGTTGTTAGCAGAATTTCAAAAGGATCGTTTATGAGTGCTGACCTGTCTTGGATGAACTAATTCATGTCGCATGATAATTTTTTTTTAATGCAGTAGTTTTTCAGTAAGGACACTCGATATCATAAAAGTGTTTGATTCAAACTTTTACCTTGAGATTCGATGTTGTTAGAAGAATTTCAAAAGGATCGCTTATGAGTGCTGGCATATCTGATGAAATAACTTAGGTCGTATGATCAATTTAATTTTTTTTTAATGTAGTATTTTTTTAGTAAGGACACTCGATATCATAAAAGTGTTTGATTCAAACTTTTACCTTGAGAATCGATGTTGTTAGCAGACTTTCAAAAGGATCGTTTATGAGTGCTGGCGTATCTGATGAAATAATTTAGGTCGTATGATAAATTTAATTTATTTTTTTAATGCAGTAGTTTTTTAGTAAGGACAATCGATGTGCTAAAAGTGTCTATTTCAAACTTTTACATTGAACACTGATGTTGTTAGCAGAATATCAAAAGGATCGTTTATAAGTGCTGACCTGTCTTTGATGAAGTAAGTCATGTCGCATGATAATTTTTTTTTTATTGCAGTAGTTATTTAAAAAGGACACTGGTTATCCTAAGAGTGTGATTCGAACTTTTACCTTGGGAATCGATGTTGTTAGAAGAATTTCAAAAGGATTATTCATGAGTGCTGACCTGTCTTTGATGAACTAATTCATGTCGCATGATAATTTTTTTTAATGCAGTAGTTTTTCAGTAAGGACACTCGATATCCTAAAAGTGTTTGATTCAAACTTTTACCTTGAGAATCGATGTTGTTAGCAGAATTTCAAAAGGATCGTTTATGAGTGCTGGCGTATCTGATGAAATAATTTAGGTCGTATGATAAATTTAATTTATATTTTTAATGCAATAGTTTCTCAGTAAAGACACTCGATATCCTAAAAATGTTTGATTCATTTTTTACCTTGAGAATCGAAGTTCTTAGTAGAATATCAAACGGATCGTTTATAAGTTCTCACTTGTCATTGATGAACTAATTCATGTCGCATGATATTTTTTTTTTAATACAGTAGTTATTCAATAAGGACACTCGATATGCTAAAAGTGTTTGATTCAAACTTTTACCTTGAGAATCGATGTTGTTAGCAGAATTTCAAAAGGATCGTTTATGAGTGCTGGCGTATCTGATGAAATAATTTAGGTCGTATGATAAGTTAATTTTTTTTTAATGCAGTAGTTTTTCAGTAATGACACTCGATATCCTAAGAGTGTCTGATTCAAACTTTTACCTTGAGCATCGATGTTGTTACCAGAATTTCAAAAGGATCACTTATGAGTGCTGTCGTACCTGATGAAATAATATAGGTCGTATGAAAATTTAATTTTTTTTAATGCAGTAGTTTTTTTCAGTAAGGACACTCGATATCCTAAAAGTTTTTGATTCAAACTTTTACCTTGAGAATCGATGTTGGTAGCAGATTTTCAAAAGGATCGCTTATGAGTGCAGGCGTACCTGATGAAATAATTTAGGTCGTATGATAAATTTAATTTATTTTTTTTAATGCATTAGTTTTTCAGTAAGGACACTCGATATGCTAAAAGTGTTTGATTCAAACTTTTACCTTGAGAATCGATGTTGTTAGCAGAATTTCAAAAGGATTGTTTAGGAGTGCTGGCGTATCTCATGAAATAATTTAGGTTGTATGATCAATTTACTTTTTTTTCTTTAATGCAGTAGTTTTTAGTAAGGACACTAGATATCCTAAAAGTATTTGATTCAAACTTTTTACCTAGAGCATCGATGTTGTTAGCAGAATTTCAAAAGGATCGTACAGAAGTGCTGGCGTATCTGATGAAATAATTTAGATTGTATGCTAAAATTTAATTTATTTTTTTTGCAATAGTTATTTAATAAGCACACTCGATATCCTAAAAGTGTTTGATTCAAACTTTTACCTTGAGAATTGATGTTGTTAGCAGAATTTCAAAAGAATTGTTTATGAGTGCTGGCGTTTCTGATGAACTAATTCAGGTCGTATGATATATATATATTTTTTTTAATGCAGTAGTTTTTCAGTAAGGACACTCGATATGTGTGTGTGTTGTCGCTATGTGTGTGTCGTCTCTGTGTGTGTGTGTGTTGTCTGTGTGTGTGTGTTGTCTGTGTGTGTGTATAGTCTCCACTGTGTGTGTGTCGTCTCTATGCGTGTTTCGTCTGTCTGTGTGTGTGTGTGTGTCATCTCTGTGTGTGTGTGTCGTCTCTGTGTGCGTGTGTGTGTCTGTGTGTGAACATCGATGCTCAAGGTAAAAGTTTAATCAAACACTTTTAGTATATCGAGTGTCCTTACTGAAAATTACTGCATTAAAAAAAAAATTAAATTTATCATACGACCTGAATTAGTTCATCAGATACGCCGGCACTCATAAATGATCCTTTTGAAATTCTGCTAACAACATCGATTCTCAAGGTAAAAGTTTGAATGAAATACTTTTAGGATATCGAGTGTGCTTATTAAATAACTATTTCAAAAAAAAAAATTACATTTATAATACAATCTAAATTATCTCATCAGATACGCCAGCACTTATGCACGATCCTTTTGAAATTCTGCTAACAACATCGACGCTCTAGGTAAAAATTTTGAATCAGACAATTTTAGGATATCGAGTGTCCCTACTAAAAACTACTGCATTAAAAAAAATTAAATTGATCATACAACCTAAATTATTTCATCAGATACGCCAGCACTCATAAACGATCCTTTTGAAATTCTGCTAACAACATCGACTCTCAAGGTAAAAGTTTGAATCAAACACTTTTAGCATATCGAGTGTCCTTAATGAAAAACTACTGCATTAAAAAAAAAATTAAATTTATCATACGACCTAAATTATTTCATCAGGTACGCCAGCACTCATAAGCGATCCTTTTGAAATTCTGCTAACAACATCGATTCTCAAGGTAAAAGTTTGAATCAAATACTTTTAGGATATCGAGTGTCCTTACTGAAAAACTACTGCATTAAAAAAAAAAATTAAATTTATCATACTACTTAAATTATTTTATCAGGTACGACAGCACTCATAAGAGATCCTTTTGAAATTCTTCTAACAACATCGATTCTCAAGGTAAAAGTTTGAATCAAACACTTTAGGCTATCGAGTGCCCTTACTGAAAAACTACTGCATTAAAAAAAATTAAATTATCATACGACCTAAATTATTTCATCAGATACGCCAGCGCTCATAAACGATCCTTTTGAAATTCTGCTAACAACATCGATGCTCAAGGTAAAAGTTGGAATCAAACACTTTTAGGATATCGAGTGTCCTTATTGAATAACTACTGTATTAAAAAAAATATCATGCGACATGAATTAGTTCATCAAAGACAGGACAGCACTTATAAACAATCCTTTTGAAATTTTGCTAACAACATCGATGTTCAAGGTAAAAGTTTGAATCAGACACTTTTAGGATATCGAGTGTCCTTACTGAAAAACTATTGCACTAAAAAAATAAATTAAAAATTAAATTAATCATACAATCTAAATTATTTCATGAGATACGCCAGCACTTATGTACAATCCTTTTGAAATTCTTCTAACAACATCGATGTTCAAGGTAAAAGTTTGAAACAGACACTTTTAGCATATCGAGTGTCCTTACTGAAAAACTATTGCACTAAAAAAATAAATTAAATTTATCATACGAACTAAATTATTTCATCAGATACGCCAGCACTCATAAACGATCCTTTTGAAATTCTGCTAACAACATCGATTCTCAAGGTAAAAGTTTGAATCAAACACTTTTAGCAAATCGAGTGTCCTTATTGAATAACTACTGTATTAAAAAAAATATCATGCGACATGAATTAGTTCATCAAAGACAGGTCAGAACTTATAAACGATCCTTTTGAAATTCTACTAACAACATCGATTCTCAAGGTAAAAATTGAATCAAACATTTTTAGGATGTCGAGTGTCATTACTGAAAAGCTATTGCATTAAAAAAATAAACTAAATTTATCATACGACCTCAATTATTTCATCAGATACACCAGCACTCATAAATGATCTTTTTGAAATTCTGCTATCAACATCGATTCTCAAGGTAAAAGTTTGAATCAAACACTTTTAGGATAACGAGTGTCCTTTCTGAAAAACTACTGCATTAAAACAAAAATTATCATGCGACATGAATTAGTTCATCAAAGACAGGTCAGCACTCATAAACGATCCTTTTGAAATTCTGCTAACAACATCGGTGTTCAAGGTAAAAGTTTGAAACAGACACTTTTAGCATATCGAGTGTCCTTACTAAAAAACTACTGCATTAAAAAAATAAATTAAATTTATCATACGACCTAAATTATTTCATCAGATACGCCAGCACTCATAAACGATCTTTTGAAATTCTTCTAACAACATCGATGCTCAAGGTAAAAGTTTGAATCAAACACTTTTAGGATATCGAGTGTCCTTACTAAAAAAATACTGCATTAACAAAAAAAAATTAAATTGATCATACGACCTAAATTATTTCATCAGATATGCCAGCACTCATAAGCGATCCTTTTGAAATTCTTCTAACAACATCGATTCTGAAGGTAAAAGTTTGAATCAAACCCTTTTAGGATATCGAGTGCCCTTACTAAAAAAAACTAATGCATTAAAAAAATAAGTTAAATTTATCATGAGACCTAAATTATTTCATCAGATAAGCAAGCACTTATGAACGATTCTTTTGAAATTCTGCTAAAAACATCGATTCTCAAGGTAAAATTTTGAATCAAACAATTTTAGGATATCGAGTGTCCTAACTTAAAAAATACTGCATTAAAAAAAAAATTAAATTGATCATACGAGCTAAATTATTTCATTTTCTTGTAGACTTGAATGTATAGTTGAATGTAAAAATGCTTGCCACCTTTTTTCGCAATGTCCACGTGTAACTCTAATCTCACAAGGGTTAATGTATGGTTGAATCTAAAAATACTTGCCAGCTTTTTTCGCAATGTCCACCCGTAACTCTAATCTCACAGGCTTGAATGTATGGTTGAATGTAAAAATGCTTGCCAGCTTTTTTCGCAGTGTCCACCTGTAACTCTAATCTCACAGGCGTGAATGTATGGTTGAATGTAAAAATTCTTGCCAGCTTTTTTCGAAATGTCCACTCGTAACTCTAATCTCACAGGCGTGAATGTATGGGTGAATGTAAAAATGCTTGCCAGCTTTTTTCGCAATGTCCACGTGTAACTCTAATCTCACAGGCGTGAATGTATGGTTGAATGTAAAAATGCTTGCAATCTTTTTTCGCAATGTCAACGTGTAACTCTAATCTCACAGGCGAGAATGTATGGTTGAATGTAAAAATGCTTGCCAGCTTTTTTCGTAGTGTCCACGTGTAACTCTAATCTCACAGGCGTGAATGTATGGTTGAATGTAAAAATGCTTGCCAGCTTTTTTGCAATGTTTAGGAACCGGAGGGGAATCCCCGCTCGTTTGGAAAGGTATCAACGGGACATAAGCAAATAGCACGTAGTTTCAAAACGTGTTTAATCACGCGTAGAGGTCCCATAGAATAACATAGGAGGGAACATAAACCCTTAGAATAACATGGGAGAGAACATAAACCCTTAGAAAAGCATGGGAAGGAACATAAGCCCTTAGAATAGCATGGGGAGGGAACATAAACCCTTAGAATAGCATAGGAAGGAACATAAGCCCTTAGAATAGCATAGGAAGGAACATAAACCACCCAAATCCTTAAGTACATGCCCTGAAAAAGTGTCAAGGAACGTAATCTCCCCAAATAGCACAGGAAGGAACATAATCCACCCAAATCCATAAGTACACACCCTGAAAAGGTTTCAAGGAACATAAGGCAAGCAAATCCCTAAGTAGATTCTTTTGAAAAGTGCTAAGGAATGTAAAGGACCCAAATAGCACAGTAAGGAACATACAGCATGCTAATGATCAAGTAAATTCTCTGAAAAGGTACCAAGGATTACAATCTTCCAAAATAACACGATTATAAGTGCTCTAAGCCACCTCGCATCGATCACCCCATTCCTCCAAAAATATTTTATTCAGAGATTTTATGTTAAAAAAATTATCCAATCACTAATTACCCCTTTTTTGCAAATGTCAATCAAACAATTCCGATTGTAAAAGCATGTTTAATCACGTTGCTTGGAAAGGTATCCACGAGTACATGCTCTAAAAAGGTGTCAAGGAACGTAATCTCACCAAATAACACCATAATAAGTACTCTAAGACACCTCTCTCCCATCATCCCATTCCTCCAAAAATATTTTATTCAGAGATTTCATGTTAAAAAATTATCCAATCACTAATTACCCCTTTTTTGCAAATGTCAATCAAACAATTTCGATTGTAAAAGCGTGTATAATCACGTTGCTTCGAAAGGTATCCACGAGTACATGCTCTAAAAAGCTGCAAAGGAAGTATAGGTGTGAGAGGATACTCACTCTCTTTGAACGTAATCTCCCCAATTGTTTCATAACATGCTTCCATGTCTAACTATAGTGTCAAAGGCGTGGGTTTTCATGTGCAATTCAATGTATTTTTTCATGTATTTTTGAAACTGTGTATACCGATACTACTCACTGGTTCGATACGATCACCCCCAGGGAAACAAAACAAACAAAAAAACAAATAAACACGCATCCGTGATCCTTCTTCTGGCAACAAATACAAACTTCTCCATTTTTACAGATAGGAGCTTGAAACTTCTATAGCAGGGTCCTCTGATAAGCTGAATCTAATGGTTCAATTTTCATTAAAGCTATATGACTTTTAGGGGGTGTTTGTGCTTTTTTCGAAAATAAGGTACATTTTCTCTGGCGCGTAACTTTCGATGGGTAAAACTAAAATATTTGATTGATACTGAAATATACTAAAAACTTATATATTTGAAATCAGCATAAAATTCCGATTCTTTTGAAGTATCGATTGGTATCAAAATTCCGTTTTTTAGCGTTTCGGTTACTATTGAGCCGGGTAGCTCCTTACTTACATTGCCGACGTTACCAACTCCCACTTATGCTACACCTCTGATGTCAATCCACAATGCCGAAATAGATTCAAGCTCAACAGGGTCTTCTTTCCCCGCAGACAGTCCGTTACCACGAACTGTTTGAAAAGCGGACCTCGTCGGCTTTTCCATATCCAAATGCTTTATCAAACGTAATATTAATTGTAAACGCTTGGAAGCTCACTTTTTTTCTGAAATAGTAAATACTGAAATACTAAATGCCATTCTGAAATACTAAATGTTGCTCTAGAAAATGTGAGGCCTTTTTAATTACAAAGAAAAAGAAAACAAAGCTCTCCTTTCTTGCCACAAAAGAAATGTCGGAATGTTAAAAGTAATTTGTTTTTCCAGTTTGACATTATTTCTTCAAATATGCAACCCATTTTAAGTGGTTTGCGTTAAACATTTACTGACTATTCATAGGAAGTGAACATAACTTAATTAGTATATTGACGTACGTAAGCACAAAAGTTGAGTAAAATTTCCATTAGAATGGCGTGATTTTTTTTTTGGTATATAGCGCGATTCTTTCCCAAGGGCCGAAAGCCCTAGCTCGTACCCGAGCAAAAACAGGGCCACATTCTTATACAATGGCCCTGAAACGCCCTCACCGTATAGGGTGAATATAGGCTATGTATCTAGATATAAGCAAAACGTAAGGAGGCAGCCCAAGTATATCCAGAGGGGGGGGGGGGGTAGGTTCGAACTCCTTCCCAAATTTTTTTGTACGACTCTTAAAAACATAACAAAAAGGCAAATTAACCAGTTTTTGATGCATCTTTAAAGATTACATTGTGATCTCCCCCCGAACAAAATAGCTCTCCCTACCGAAAAAAATTCCTAGGTGTGCTTTTGTAGTCATTTTCATAGTATGAGGGAAATGATAGAATAATATCCTTTGAAAAGTATTTCTTAGTATTAGGGTATGCGTAAAGTCAAAATTAATAAAGTACGTGAATTCCAAGTGACGATATGACAGACCTATGAGGGAAATGATATAATAATGTCTTTTGAACAGTATTCATTAGTATTGAGGTTTGCATAAAGTCGAAAGTGATAAAGTAATATCCATTCTATGAGATGATATGACAGCCCTATGAGGAAAATGATAGAATAATGTATTTTGAAAAGTATTGCTTAGTATTGGGGATATGCATAAATCTGAAATTAATAAAGTAATATCTGTTCTAAGTGACAGCCTTATGAAGGAAACGATAAAATTATAAGTATTTTAAACGTGGATGTTCTTATTTCTTAAAACTAAAACCCAACTTTATTGAAAAACCAAATATTATTAATAAAATCAGATGTATTTTAAACGTTGATGCTCTTATTTCTAAAAACTAAAACCAAACTTTATTAAAAAATAAAGTATTATTATTAAAATCAAATGGGTTTTAAACGTGCATGTTCTAATTTCTGAAAACTAAAACCCAATTTTTAAAAAAGACATTCTAAACGTTTGACGTGCTAGGGAACCCTAAAAATAATGATCACATAACAAAGTAATGTATTAAATATTTTACATGAAATAACGACTTGTAGAATACTTATATAAAAATACGTTACATACAAAATTATACACTATCATTATCATTGAACAACTTTGGACATTTTGAATCTGTTCAATGTATTTTAAACGTGGATTTCCTTATTTCTGAAAACTAAAACCCAACTTTATTAATATTATTAATAAAATCAGATGTATTTTAAACGTTGATGTTTTCATTGCTAAAAACTAAACCCAACTTTATTAAAAAAAAAATCAAATATTATTAATAAAATCAGTTGTATTATTTTATTTTCATTGTGTAATTGATCCTGTTTTATAAAAGTCGAAAAAAAGGATTATAAGCGAGCTATATTTTCATATTATTTAAAAACCTTTCGGCGATATGCATTTCATAATGACAAAAGACAAGCCGTGTCAAAAGTCACTTACCTTGGTAAGTGGATATTTTATTCTTGTATTATCAAAAAAATAGATCTTTTTCGTATAGCTACCTTTAACTATCTTATCATATTGGGCTTCTGGTTGACAGCGGACTATATATATATATCTAGCGCATAATTCAAACGTTTTGTGACAGCTGTTCAGGTATAGAGGTATTTTGGCTAAAACGGTTCTTAACTAGCTTGCAAAATATCTCATATTTAAGACTAAAAACTGATTAACGAGCAATGCGTCTCCTTTAAATATGTATAATATCTTTAATGTGTTGGGGTGAGCTTTGGTATTGTGGAGGGAGATGAGGAATATTAATATTCTGAAAAATATCAAACGGACCTAATAGTCAAAATTGTGTTATTTTTTTGCATAGTATTTAAAATATAGATAGCTTAAGCCTATAAGTTTTAAAATCGTGACGTTCATAATTGAAAAAGACATGCAACTTTTTTCTTTTATCCTGCGTGAGCTTTGGTTTTGGGGAGGGGGATGAGACCCTCCATTAATATTCTGAATAAAAAAACTGACGAAACTTATATGCAAAATAGTGTTACACTTGCTTTGAACTGTACCTAATATATCATCTACAGAGTTGTTCGTGATTCTAGCTCGCTAATAATTCTCAATAACAAATATACCCCGGTGCCCCCAAATTTCTACTTTCAGCGTACAATCAGGCAACTAATAAACCCTACGGCTACATCCTATTGGGTTTTAATCAAAATACACCCGAGGATTTACGTGTAGTCACAGATATTTTTGACAATGAAATTACAGTATATCTTCAAGTGAACAGTAAAAAGGGCTATTAGTTGCCATCGTGACACTGAAGAAACTACATTAAAATAGACTTCATAACCCCCCCCCCTAGGAAAGTCATGCTCAAACATGGTATTGACAACGATTTCATTAATCTAATATCTGAACTTTGTTTAAATTTAACCGAGGGCAATGTTCAACTGCCAGATTTAGTTAAGCAACAGGCAAAGCAACATCGTTCGATTGTACGTGCATTGGCTTGTAAAAAGAAAGGAAAAATTTTTAAAAGAAAATGCCTTCTTCAGGCGGGTGGTAACTTTTTTACACTTTTACTGCCAATAATTGCAGGAATTATAAACAGTTTTCTCTAAATAGCTAACCCCTAAAAATTGACTCCAATAGAACTCGTTCTTTCACCAGTGGGACTCTTGGAGGACAATCTGAGTAAATTCATTAAAAATCAGAATATTGACGATGATAAAAAACTACGTTTACTTCAAGAGGCACTTTGCCGAGTGGACAAACATAAGCCCTATTGTGCAAGACCAGTCAATTTGAGTGTGATTGATCACAAAAAAGAACCATCTCCTCAAGATTCTTCTGCTGCTGGAATACAATTAAAGAAGGATGAATTGGATTCAATAGTGTCGAGCATTGGAAATTTAGTGCCACACTCATATCGTGAACAAAGTAAACGACTCATAAAATATCTCATGGAAAGTGATAAAGATCATGTTCAAGTTGATAGCAAAGGGAAACGAATTATAATTCAAAGGAAGAGTTATAACATACTTGATCTAATCTATGATATGGTTACAAATCGTAAAGGACTTTTATCATTTGACACTCATCTATACAACTTTCTAAATACATTAAACTTCCCCAAAAGCTTTATTAGCAATAGAAAAATTATAAAAAATTAAATTAACATAGTCCTACATTAACATAGTCATAGTCATCATCCTCAACACTAAACAAGAAGAAGAAGAAGAAGAAGAAGAAACAGGTGAATATTTTAAATCAATCTTCGAAAATACTAGCACACCTAGTGGAAACACTGCTTTGATGATGAGAAGCACACCGCTGATAGCTAGAAAGAAGCGAAGACGTATTGATATCAACTCAACGTCACCATCGTCACCCAGTAGGATAAAAAAGGGTAGTGGACATTACAATACCTGTTTACGTTCATAATGGTTGAAGTTCTGAAACGTGTTTATGAAAATATTGGTGAAGTGGGAAGTTTAAGTTCACCCACCACTCCTCCCAAATTCACTGGTGTTCACACTAAAAGTGTACAAGACTATCTACAAAATGAATCAAGTTACACTCTAAATCGAAATCATAGGCTTCGTGCTAATCATTATCGAAAAACTAAAGACTTTTTCCCACTGCACATAATGCAAGCAAATCTCTTAACTCTATATGAGATTCAAAGGCGTCACAATACACCATACAAGTACATTCTACTTGCAATCAGTGTTTTTAGTCGCTTTGCGTATGCCATTCCATTGCGGTCAAAGAGAGATGTTGAAGTTGCTCAGGCTATAGAAAGTATTCTCGAACAAGTTTCTTATAAAAAAATCCAAACGGATCGGGGTAGTGAATTTGTTAATCCGCATGTTGAAAAAACACTAATGAAATATAATACAATGCTCTATCATGGTCATAGTCCTATAAAGGCTGCATTGGCCAAACGATTGATAAGAACTATTTGACTTTTAATTTCAAGATATTGTACATTGAAAAATACACCTGCTTTTATTCATGATTTCGATAAAATCATGTTGATTTATGATCAACGACCCCATAGATCATTGTCCAACTCAACCCCAATGGAAGTCCACTATTCTGATCAAAATACATTGGATACTTTTCTTAAACAATATTCTAAAGAAATTATTGTGACGAAAAAATTCAATGTTGGTGATACCGTTCGAATTAATAGAACAACTAATGTTTTTGAGAAGGGCAACTACTTATGGTCCACTGAACCTTTAAAAGTGACAAAAATCCTAGACACCAAACCCATAACTTATCGCCTACGAGACACCAAAGATGAAGAGATTCTCGGTGGCTTTTATGACTATGAACTGCAAAAACTTAAAAATAATAGTGAAATCTATCAAATTGAAAAGATATTAAAGAGCCGTACTCGCAAGGGTAAGAAACAGTTACTTGTTCGTTGGCTAGGATACAGCTCTGATTTTGATTCTTGGATTGGTGTTGAAGACTTAACAATGTCCAATGATTTTTATGTAACGTTAATCTCCAACGTCTCCAACCCTCTACAATGATTTGAATAAAGCAAGTGATTTTTGAACAAAACTCTCCCCCACAATCAAATTCGATGACGGAAAGTATGAAGTTGCTCTTGTCGATTGTATTCTCAAAAATACATACGATATCCTGAAAAAGGATCGTGTGTATGAGATAAAATCCATGCCATTCGACTGGTCACTCTTTGTAGAGTATGAATGGGTTTAATCACTTAAATCCAGTGAATATCCACATGTCACATTAAAATATAAAGAATATGGTACTATGACGTATATGTGTCGTACAATCAATAGAAAAATCTCATATCGTATGAATGGTTCATTCCCATTTAATTATTCAATGGAACACGATAGGATTTACATTAGCTCACCTGTTGACACTGAAATGATTCATCTCAATTATAATCTGAGAGATGTTCTTGGCTTTAAACAGAATATGATCAGTGGTAAGAACGCTGGAACTGTTAGCGGGATGAATCATGTTATTTTTTCTGATTATCCACCTGGTTTCAGCTCGGACTCTTGTATATTTCTCTAAGCGTCCTTTGTGGAAACATCGAGAGTTGGTAATTCAAATGTCCCCCTCCTGTGTGTTCTTGAATGAAAAACAACCCATGAACATGTTCATCAATATAATATAAAGCATCTTCAGTGTGTTCCTGTAAACACTTCATATTTGGAACTCTGTCAGTAAACACTAAGAAGTGAATTGGGTGATCCTCTAGCAATAACAAAAAGTTTAGCTGTGATTACTTGTAATTTTCGACCCATCGTCACTGCCTAAGATGAACAATAGAAGACTTCCATTTGTCTCTCCTGATATCGACTACTATGTTGGTGCTCTGAGTCCACGTCAAATAGGTCAAAGATTGGACTATTACAAGGGGCGTATTAGAATGTCTGGCTATGGTCTTGGTAGTTGGTTTTTTAGGCTATTTCGTTCTGCAGTACCCCTTGCCAGGAAATATCTTGTACCTGCTGCATTAAATTTTGCTGCCTCAACACTACGGGACTGGGGGTCGGGTAAAAATTTCAACGAGAGTGTTAAAGAAAATATTAGATCTTCAGCAACAGCCGTTGGTGAGCAATTAAAATCTCAGCAAAATGGGAAAGGGTTAAAAAGGGTGATTGGTCATCATTCACTCATCAGTCTCTACCCAGGCAGGAAGGACGTCAAAATCGACTTTGAGGAATAAAACGTAGAAGACCAATAAGCAGCAGAAGAAGAAAAAGATTGTTAGATCAAAGAAGGATTTCTTTTCTTAAGATGACCTATCTCCCCCACAAAGAGTCGCATCCATCAATCAGCTTCTCATTGAATCTATTCAGTGCTGAAAAATGTTGATGTCAGTGTCAAGTATGACTACTATGAACAATTTTATCCTCAACAACCCCTCTCGAAAAATATACGATTTCAGATATTTTCCAATGATAGACTATTTCATTGATTTATCATCAACATTTATTGATTTAAAAGTTACGGCGAAGAAAAAGTCAGACAATACAACTCCCAGTGCTGCTGATGGTCTGTCCTATGAAAACTGTATCCTGCACAACTTGTTCAAACAAATTAATGTATTCATTAATATAACATTGGTAAGCACTAGCAATAATTTATCCAACTATGCAAGCTACCTACAATTTATGATGATGACTCTAACGGCATATAAGGAGTTGAGAGGACAGGCACTGGGCCATGAATATAGATCAGGTGTTGATACTGACGGTGATTTAACTGCTGCAGTGACCCAGGATTATCATCTAGTTGGAAAATTAAATCATGAGATATTCAGTATATCCCAATGGTTGCCTCCCAATGTCAAGATTGACATAAAGTTACAACTAGCTCCATCAAATTTCATTTTGAGGAAAACACTTGCTACAGCACCTGATGCAAATGTCATTATCACTTCAGCAATTCTTCATGTTCGAAAACAATAGGTTATGAGCTCTGTTGCATTGACAGTGGAAAAGCTAAGAGCCAATGGTTACAATATTAAACTTCTCGTCCCCCATACGATAACTAGTCAACGTCACATTGCCACTGGCTCGCAGTTATACCGATTCATCATTTATCAATTAAGAAATCCCATCAAAACTCGCTTTGGCCTTTGTGAAGAGTGCCAGTGCCGCTGGATCCTGGACTGCATCCCCCATGATTTTAATTTTTTTTTTTATCTATCTAGCCTTGTGTGCAAAGTGAATGGAATTCCACTGTACACTCTATCATTTGATAAAAAAAAATCCTAAAGAACTCTGTATGAGTTGACCATACAATCCCTATATCATGACTCACAACTATTTGAAAATAGAATAACCTATTTAATGTTTTCAAAAAATCATGGTGTAATTGTTTTGGACTTGTCTGGAACTCAAGATATGAGCATAGTACGAACGGGGAATGCACGTTTAGAGTGCACATTTGCCGATGCTTTGACTGAAAGTATCACGTTTCATATCACTGAGTCAATTTGAAACATATTGGGAAATCACACCCAACGGCAGTGTTCTACTAGACCTTGCACCATGAACACAAACCAAATAATCAGCATATTTAATATGGATTTATACATGTCCCAATATAAATCCTATTGCATACCATCGGACTTCATTGAAAAACTTCCAAGTGTTAACAATACCCAAATCATTGTTAATAGCAGTCTATCGAGTTTGAAGACAGGTCATTGGCTATGTATCTTTCAAACAGCGATGAATATTAAATTTTTTGATCCTCTTGGTCTATCATATAAATTCTACACTCCACACATCAACAACTTTATTGAGAGCAGTGGGAAAACTATTATTCAAAATTAGAGGAGAGTTCAGGATTTAATGACTAAGACATGTGGTTTTCATGCACTACTCTTTTTCATGTTCAGATGTCGTGGCTATACCTACAAGTAGTTTCTCAGCATTTACGTTGACTTTCCTTGACTCAACGACTTCCTAGTGGAAAATATACCTTCAAGCGTCTTAAATATTGATTTTAGTGCCCCACAAATAAAATTTTCTAAATATCTATGCAAAATTGTTTACTAATAAAAAATAATGTATGCACATGATAAAAAAAGACGTTTCTACTTTTTAGAGTTCATCTTCTACTCCGTATAGGTAAATGTCAAGAACAACTAATGCGGGTAACTAATCTGAATTCACTGTATACTGATTCTGATGTGCTACAATGTCAGGGTCACAATTTCTACAGTATAATGTAACTTCACTCTTATCACATCTCTTTGTAATGTCAATGATAATATTTTCGTTCATTTGGTAAAATTCACATGTTTCAATTTGCTTATTTGAAGCAATGTCACATACAGTGTCCTCGAGTGGTAAATCACATTCTGTAACAGCTAAATAAAAATCAATAGGCTTATAATCATAGTAGCCATTGTCTACACAACGATGACGAAGAAACCAAATTCTTTTGTTATTCCAACAGTTGAATCGTAGACCTGGATCATACCTCCCAAAACAATGTAAAGCCACGACGAAATAAGTCTCTTAGCAATAAGATAAAATCACGTTTAGGATTCTTTCCAATCATACCAGGATATATTTTCTCACACTGATTACATTTATCATAGTGGCAATGAGAACATAGGTGTCCTCTAGGGTGAGAGTCACACATCTCTTCAAGACAGGAATTACAACCTTAATTTGTACGGCATATCCTCTATTCAATTTACAGGGGTTGCATAATCTACACTTTTCATCATACTCATCAATCATTGTACAATTCTCACATGATGAACAGCTGTCCAGTGTATGCATGCATAGTGGACATGTATGGAACATTTTTTCATGTGTTGACACTCTTTCCGCGAAAATGAAACTAAGCTACGATCAACAAATTGAGAGGGAGAGAGAGAGTGAGAGAGGAGTAAATCCTCTCTGAACAATATCTTTCTCGTGAAAAAATCTTAGTCTTAAATTTCTGAGCTAGTGTGTTCAAAAGCAAGTCCACAATATCATTTTGTCTTGTTGTGAATAATATGTCAATAAATCGTGCAAATGTCTTTGGACCATGACGTAAAAGCTTCATGCAATAGGCTAATGATGGAGAATCAGTTTTCATTATATCGACAAGCATTCCCTGAGAAAATATTTTCCTTTAAACAGATAACTCCAGAAAATCATCATCTAGAATCAAACGTTTTTCCATAAACATAAGATTCCCTATGATTTTCTCTTTTTCAAATCTATTCACTTTTTTAGAGTCCTAAAACTCTCACAACCAACTTTATACTAACCAGGATTCTTTTTCTACTTTAAAAATATAAGCTAACCTTCTATAGAAAAAAATATCTTCGATTTAGAAACAATTTTATTAAATGTAATTACCACAATAATAATGTTCATTTATTAAATTTAATTTCCTCAATATATTTCACCAATATGTCTCAAGTATCTTGAAGCTCATTTATATAAACTATATTCAGTTTCGCTGCAAAGCATAATTGCTCCTCCAATTTAAATTTTCTCAATGATATCACATATCTTGCATACATATTGTCCCATTCAAGGCTTTGTCTACATCCTCGTGTAATTTCCACTGCCACGTTTGGTACTCTCGCCTTTGTATCATTGCTGCTACCTGCTCCACATTTTACTCCGCATGTTGCTACCTGCAACATGCCACTCATTTTCTTTGCTAATAACATGTAAAATAACAGAGTACAAAAATAAACTGTTCTCTCTCTGAATTCAATTCCCTTACTAATATGAACTATAATGAAAATCACTCCTTATATTGAATCCGATTGCTATGAGAATCAACTTACCGTATATGGAGTACCGTCCGTATTCTTTCTCTCTGATTGGTCCAGAAAATGGGTGTTGCCTCAGAAACCTGTCTGGTAAGGCATGTCCCGTCTGTATTACTAGATACCTGCCCGTGGTAAGGCATGTACCGTTGAAACTGCACATATATTCATGCCCCTGGGCTTGTAGGGGTTGGACTGTGTACATGGTTACTACTGATGAGGCCACTAGCACTTATCAGGCCTTTGTTAAGAAAACAATGGTTCGACGATATGTTTGTCATAATGACAAAAGACAAGCAATGGCAAAAGTCAACGTTCAAAATATTATAAAACCTCCAAAACCTGATACTGCATCAGCCATGGTTAAAAAAAAACAAAGGTTCGTCGTTATGTTTTTCATAATGACAAAAGACAAGCCGAGGCAAAAGAAGCAAATTCTAAAGGACCACAGATACAAGGAAAATGGATTTACCAAAAAGGACAAGAAATGGAGAAAGACTTGCAACGCCTGACAGGCAAGATGAGAAGAAATAAAAGCCTTGTAGTGGCCAGGGGAGGATTGTGTCATTAGAAATAGTATATATATATATATATATATATATATATATATATATATATATATATATATATATATATATATATATATATATATATATATATATATATATATATATATGCTGCACGTTATATGAGGCTTCTTATAGAAGCCATATAAGCTGCACGTTATATGGCTTCAAAATTATTCTGCATAATTTTGTATGTATCTAGCGTGACCGGTTTTGCCTATGCTTCAGCGCAAACAGCTATAAGAAGACATAAACAAAACCAGACACACGCCAATATATGTAATAAAATGTTTGTTTGTGTAAGGTGTGAAAAATAAGCTAAACTATTCAGGCTAAATTTGCAGATTTACTTTCCTAAGCCCATTTTCGCATTATGATGGCTTTGGTATGATAGGAATGCTTTAGCAGTCATCAACTCCTTTGTTGAATCGGATCATCGTAAGATATTGGCAAGTCATTTCCATATCTTTTGCCTGCACTTTCCGGTGTCCTTTCAACTTGGCCTGTGATTTTACTAAGAGTAAAAAATCGATCTCTTCAATTGACCATGATTTTTATTAGTGTACCCTTTGTATTTAACCGGTTTAGGCCAATGCACTACAGTGATGCCATAATAACCTTCAAAAAGTTTGTTTGCAACAGCTCCAAAAGTGATTATATACAAAACAAAAGCTGTAGACCAATTGCTATCTTCTTATGAATTTGAACTACAGTTTTTGATAAAATGCTTAGATTAGGGTTTTTCTTTGAATATGATCAACCCTTACCCTATATGATTAATCCTTACCCCATTGATATTTCGATAAAAGAGATTAACAAAAAACATTCTAAAAAAATACTTTTTTCAAAGCAAAGTTAATAACTATGTTAAAATCCAAGCCCAGCAGCAAGAAAGTTTTAATATAATTCAAACTTAAAACGAGCAGAGGTTATTGTCATGAATAAATGAAACCCAAAGTGAACAAAAATTAAAATGAATAATATAGTCAACTTAAAATAAACATAAATTACCATAAACAGGATTAGGGCTATCGCTCCCTAAGCCTTCTAAAGGATAGAGCGTCAGTTGAGTTTTCTAGAAAACAAAATATTGTTTGAACCATTTTCTCCTCAATTCATAATTAAACCATTGAAAAATAGAAAAAAGGCTGAATCTTCCAGGAATTAATATCGCTATATTATATCTATTCTGCCTTCATCAATTTTTTCCAGTAATCTTGATTGATATGCTGATTTTTTCCCTTTTTAGCAAAAAAAAAACATACTACTTGAGATTCAAATCTTCTCAGTAAAGCGCGAAAGACGCTCTGGCCTCTAGATAGCTTAAGGGATGGTATCCTCACTCCTATTTTTGGTGATTTCTGTTCGTTCTAAGTTCGACTTGATTATTCATTCTCACATCTCATCTATTCATTTTGGGATTAATCTATAATAGCCTCCACTATTTTTATATTTGATGTGATTTTTCACTTTAGCTTCTATTGGGTTTTGACTTCATTTATTCGTTGATATAGTAATATAATATCCATGGGGTAGCTCCAGAATTTTTTATTGTAGGGGGGGGGGGGCAAGAGGGTCCATATCCAGATAGTCAAGGAGTACAGACTATACAACAATGTTGTTCTCCAAATTATTGGGGGGGCGGCAACTGACCTCCCACCCCACTCCCAAAATGACGCCCCTGATAATATCTGATCGTTCTTAGAATAATTAAATAAACAAAAAGCACATTTTTTTTGCTAATGAGAGTAAAGAGCGACATTAGAACTTAACCCGAATAGAAATTATTCAGTTTGTGAGGGGACTGTCCCCTTCTTAGCCCCCAGTTCTTTACTCTAAATTTTTTACCGATTTGCTGAAAGCGCTTATGAGTGCAATAAATGGTGTTAATGGGTAATTGAAGTGTCATAATTAGAAACTACCTTTTCAAAAACCGAAACTCGAAATTTTATTGCTTAATACACATGCGCATCAAGATTCTCTTCCAATATTCAGGCATTTTAAAATACTTTGTTTCCCTGTGCAATTGCCCTTATGTTTGAGCAATCATTCTTAAAGTATTTGGGACAAAAAGGCGAACTTTACCGTGGAAATGGGAGGCTAAGGCTGGAGCAGTCTCATTGCATACGGAATACTTTATGTTCATATTAAATTTTAACGTCGTTCTTTACTTCCATCTGAAAAAATCTTGTTTTTGCTCATTTAGTTTCCGTTCATTTTTAATACCATAACCAAACTTACCATATATGTGAAGTGGTTACCTCCCCCTCATTTACTATTTTCTTAACGGTCATTTCATGAGCCTTTCTTAAAGGATTAAGCAAAAAATCGAACTTTAGCGTAAAAAGCGAGGAATGAGTAAGGGGCAAATTGCATATCTTGCAGCTTTTTGGTCTTTAAGGATGTTTCCTACTTTTTTCTAAAATGAGGCCCCTAACTGGCCTCCAATCTTTTTTTTGTCATTTAAGAAGAGTGTTATTACATCTAATTTCCGTTTGAATTAGCCCTCCGATCTTCTAGGACCTTTGGCTCGATACAATTGCCTCCGGAAAAAAATATATACACACATCTATAATCTTCTTCTAAAAAAAAACAAAAAAAAAAAAAAAAAAACAACACATTTTTGTAGATAGGGGCTGAAAACCTCTATAGCCTAGTCGAGTTCTTGGATATGCTGAATCTAATGGTGTGATATTATTAAGATCACTTGGCTTTTGGGGGTTATTTCCTCCCTTTCTAAAATAGGGCATAATTTCTCTGGCTCGTAGCATCTGATGGGTAACATTAATGTTAATGAAATTTATATATTTGAAATCAGCATAAGAAATAAATTCTTTTTGTAAATCCTTCATCGCCAATTATTCCATGCTTTCATCTCTAACCCCCCCCCCCCCCCGAAGAGTACCAATATCCTTTAAATCGCATCTTACGACCTCTTCCCAGACTATTCGGGGCTGACCAGCGTTTCTTTTCGCCCTAAATGGATAACCAAAAAGACAATCTTTGGCAATCTGTCAACCTTCTTTCGCAAAACCCGACTTAGTCGTCTCAATCTTTCTCTTATTATAGCCTTAGAAAGCGGGATAGAACCACAGTACAGCTTACTGTTTGAAATACGATCGGTCAAACGGATACACAATACAAATCGTAGACAATCCTTCTTGAAAACATCTAACAGATCCTCTTCTGTCTTCCGGAGTACCCACGTTTTGGAACCGTACTTGACCACGGTCCTCATTTTAGCTTCCAATATTTTAATCTTGTTTTACAATCAAATAGACAATCAAATACAATAATTAAAATAAATAGTCATGTAAAACTTAAAACGAACAGAAACTACCACAAACAAGAGGAGGGCTAACGCCCCCTAGGCCTTCTTAAGACCAGAACGTCATGTACGCTCTACTGAAAACAAAATATTCTTTAAAAGTTTTCTCTTTAATAACTTTAATAAATCCAAAATTAGTGAGACTCTCAGGAATGAGCATCAATTTATATTAAACAGTCAATCTACACTTTACTAGTTCTTTTCAGTAATTAATTAAAAACAGTTTTTAAAGGAAAGTAAAGAGCTCTTTTAAACTTAAGATAAGCAGAAATAAATTTTTATAAGTTTCGCTACTGCCATCTTCCTCCTCCCATAACCATAAAAGTCCTAACCCACTGTATCGTTTGCATTTTATTGGAAACTAAATAATAATAATAATAATTTATTTTTGCCCTCTATCGATACATTAAAAATGGACTAGAGGAGTACAAACAAAGAGAGAGAAAAAAAAGAGAAAAGAAACACAAATAGTTAACGAATACTGCACCAACATGTCTAACGAGAAAAACAAAAGGCAGATAAATGGAAACTTAAATCAACTGTGGGAACTTAAATCAACACTAAAATACTGGACCTAACGATCTGCCCATCCACATATCATAAAGGTTAAATAGAAAGTCTAATAAATTCCTACATCAGTCATCAAATGGCAAATAAATCGTATGCTTCACTGAATAAATCCCATGGCTTATAAAATATACATTAAAAAACAATGAGATGAGACATTCGAGGCTTTTTTTTACTATTGACCACTAGTAATGTCACAGTGACGTTGAAAACTGGGCAATCTCGGGGCATACTTCTCCTTACTATGTACATACAAATACATACACACATACACACATATACATACATACATACATATACAACATACATATACATTCACACATACACATACATACATATATATATATATATATATATATATATATATATATATATATATATATATATATATATATATATATATATATATATATATATATATATATATATATATATATATATATATATATATATATATATATATATATATATATTATGTTTAAGAGGTAATTACTTGGCAAAAAAAAAAAAAAAAAAAAAAAAAAAAAAAAAAAAAAAAAACTGTCGTCCTAATCCCGCAATTGAGACAAATGTGCACTTGAACGAGGCTTTTACCTTACCCATCTATCCAACTACCTAGGAACAAACAGTATACCCGAACCGTCAACCAAATAGAAATGTCCAAATCCATGCAAAGTCGTCATCAATAAATGTAAGTCGTTGTAAATTTACAAGCAAAAGCACCTTAAATCTAGCAAAATATTTCCAATTAGAACCTTCCATTTAGGGCTCATCAGAAGAAATACCACCTGCCTTAACGGGTTTCGAGGCTTTACTTTCTTTACCCGGCACAGTGGAGCCTCTACCATAAGATCTATATGGTAACCCTATGTCAGGTAAAACTTGTGAAATACATGCATACTAGTCAAGCTATTAAAAATTACATACAAAAAGTGTTTCAATGTTTCCTTAATAAAATCCCAGAGTTCACTAACAGAGACCATTCTAGAACAAATGAAGACATGTCCAGATGTATCTTTTATTGGTATCTGGAACCAATTACCAATTTAAAGATCCTCAAGCTTGTTTGAAAACCACTACAAACTCAAACTTCCAAAAAAGAAAAGCGCATGAAAAATTATATTAAAATATCATTCAGTATTTCTTTATAATTTTTTGTATATTTACTTAAAAGTTCATGATACATAAAACTAAATTTTTTGAATTGCCAACTAATTTTTCTGGTAGAAAAACCTCTTAAGATTAGTTTTTCGCTCAGCTTTTTACATCTATTTTTAAAATCTGTGTAATTACTGCATATTTTTACATACCTAAATAATTGGGAATAATAAGCCGAATAAGTAATATTTGAATGCATATTACTTTCAAGGAATGGAAAATTAACTATTCAAAATTAAAATCATCCGTTTTATTATATAATTTAAAAACTAATTTATTATTATTTGAAATATTAATATTTAAATCTAAGAAATGGTCGGAGTGTCCCATCCCATAGCTAGGCTCAAGAATTAACTCTTGTGGATAAATATTTTTTTAAATCTCAATGAACTCTGCACAATTTATTACTAAGAGATCGTCCAGATATCTTTTATTATTTGAAAGGTTATATTTTACATTGCTTGGGCTATTTTTATTTATCATATATTCGTATTCTAATTGACTTAAAAACAGGTCTGCTATGAATGGACTCGCATTCCCACCCATAGGAATATCTACAGTTTGTTTATATAAATTCCCATTAAATCTTATAAATGTATTAAATAGAACAAATTCCAATAAATCGCATACCATATCCAAGCTATAACATCTTGAATTAATAGTACTTCTAGAGAAATTAGTCAATCGGGTTTTTTTTATTAAAAGTATCAATTTTCAAAAATCCGATATTAGACAAAAGAAAATATTTCTTTATCACCATTTTCAATTTTTCGAATACTAAATTTAGTGACAAATTTTGTATACAGAGTATTAAAATAAATTGAATCGACTCATTGATCCCAAACATTCGCCAAAGAATATTTCACTTGTAACGAGTTTTTAACTCTCCAATATGGGTTAAAGTTATAGTATTTTTTTATTCTGGAGCAAAATGCTTTAAATTTATTTCTATTTACTCCTAAAATTAAAGATAAGTTAGTAGCCGCATTCTGTCTGGACACCTTGCTACCTAAGCAAGACACTTTGGTTTTGTTTTTACACATGAAATTTTACATTCTAATGAAAGACATAAAACTTTTTATTACTATCAGTTATTTTAATATTGAATTTTTTCAAAATTCTGTTTTTTACCTTTTCAGTCAATCTATTACCATCCAGCCTGGCATGGTATTATGTATTTTTTGTTATTAAATCTCAGGATAAAACATCATAATAAAGTTTCTGAAAAATTATTGCAAAATTATTGCTAGCTTTATCAACTGGTACAATTATAAATTCATTCTGTATATTAGCAATTGCTTTTTTCAGATTGGCATTATAAAATATTGAATTTTTCACAGAATCTGTTGGATTAATTCTATACATGCTATTTCTTACACTAGTCAAAATCAAATTTATCCAATTCTGAAATCTATCTTTAGTAATTTTCTCCTTCTTACACCAATTATCAATAAATAAGTTTAAATCATTCTTTAATCCCCTAAGAATATCTGCTGGCCTTATGCGGTAAGAAAGACGGAACTTAGCACCCATTTTCATTATATTTTGAAGATCACGATGCTTTATAATGGACAAAACCCCGTTACAATATGTTTATAAGTTTGATCCACATACGGTAAAAATTGCTCACAATTACAAACCGGTTTCCAATTACTCTCTCTGTCCAGTTTTTTAAGTATTGAATTATAATTAAAAATCATTTGACCAATTGTTTTTGAAAATTTATATGTTAAAATTGGACTACCATTATACACCAAATTACATGGAAGGGCATTCCTTACTCTCCGCTGGTTTGAGATTCTTGGCAAATTAATATCTTCTATTTGTTTAGAACAAAAATTAATACACAAATATAATCTATTACCCTTATTTACAATTTTATCAGATTTATTATATTTTGAAATAAATTTTGATTTAGCTAAACTGCATCATAAATTAATTTATTTTTTTGAGTTACATGTTGTACTATTTTTTGCAATCCAGAATACTTTTATTAAATTATTCCTTGATAAATTATTTGAATATTTTATTAAACAAGTTATTCCATTACTCTCCAATATGTGACATGAATCTATTAAAAATGCATTTAAATCTAAATAAATTTTTTTATTATTTTTCTTATGTTATCTTGATCAGTTTTTACGTTTAGTGGGGTAATTAAAACAAGGTGGCTCCGTTAACCCATTAATACAGTTAGTAACCACATTGGACATTTCTCCGTATTTCGCAACTCGATCATTTAGCCCAAAAGGATACGCGGTACCCAGAGCATGGATCCAATACTCTTCTTGTCTGCGTAATTTATTATTTTTTTCTTCTATAGTAAAGTTTTCTAGGTCCAGATTTTCTAAAATTGTAATAGGTAGATTAGATATTGAGCAAGTACCATTACTACAATGTTGAACAAGATAATTATTAGTCTTTTCTTTGTTAATTGTAGTTTTATGTCCCGAAAATCTCTTATATATGTTGTTAATTGTTTCCCCCACATATTGTAATTGACAATTTTTACATTCTAGTAAATTGATAATATTATTTGTTTTGCAATTTTCCTATCCAGTTCATAAAAAATGAAACTTTTTTTTATATAAAGTGCTTTTAAAAAAATTTCGAGGTATGAAGTGATCTTGACAAATAAAACAACGACCATTACACTTACTAATATTCGGCAGACCCCTTTGGATATTATCCTTACCAATATTACTCAATATAAAATCAGAAATCAAATGAAGCCAAAACGGCAAACAATAAAAAAATCCAAAGCATCTCCAAAAGCCAAGCCGAAAGTCCACAAGTAATAAGGTTACTCTAAATAATCATACAAAAAAAAAAAAAAAAAAAAAAAAAAAAAAAAAAAAAAAACTGTCGTCCTAATCCCGCAATTGAGCCAAATGTGCACTTGAACGAGGCTTTTACCTTACCCATCTATCCAACAACGTAGGAACAAATAGTATACCCGAACCGTCAACCAAATAGAAATGTCCAAGTCCATACAAAGTCGTCATCAATAAATGTAAGTCGTTGTAAATTTACAAGCAAAAGCACCTTAAATCTAGCAAAATATTTCCAAGTAGAACCTTCCATTTAGGGCTCATCATAAGAAATACCACCTGCCTTAACGGGTTTCGAGGCTTTACTTTCTTTACCCGGCACGGTGGAGCCTCTACCACAAGATCTATATGGTAACCCTATGTCAGGTAAAACTTGTGAAATACATGCATACTAGTCAAGCTATAAAAAATTACATACAAAAAGTGTTTCAATGTTTCCTTAATAAAATCCCAGAGTTCACTAACAGAGACCATTCTGGAACAAATGAAGACATGTCCAGATGTATCTTTTATTGGTATTTGGAACCAATTACAAATTTAAAGATCCTCAAGCTTGTTTGAAAACCACTACAAACTCAAACTTCCAAAAAAGAAAAGCGCACGAGAAATTATATTAAAATATCATTCAGTATTTCTTTATAATTTTTTGTATATTTACTTAAAAGTTCATGACACATAAAACTAAATTTTTTGAATTGCCAACTAATTTTTTTGGCAGAAAAACCTCTTAAGATCAGTTTTTCGCTCAGCTTTTTACATTTATTTTTAAAATCTGTGTAATTACTGCAAACATAGAGTTGTAGAGCTTTCCTAATGTATACTTGTCAAATTGCCCTTTAATTTTTGCTAGCAAACCATATGTTTTGCGAAGTTTCTTTTTCAACTCATTAATAACCATAGTCCGTGTTGCTCTTATCGATGACCCAAAATGAGCACCTAAATACTTGAGTGAATCAGACTTAGGAAGAGTGATCGAGTCTACTTTAACGGACTCTAATTGTGTCTTTTCATTCGGGTTTACTATCATAAACTCTGTTTTCGACGGTTCAATAGCAAGGCCAATATTAGACAAACTAGCCTGAAGAGCCTCAAAAGCCCTTTCTATTGATGACAGGTTCTGAGCAAGAAGAAGTATGTCATCTGCATATGACAGGTGACTAATATCGATATGACCATCAATAATATAGGGTGGGATGTTTCTCGTCGCAGTTCTAAGTGCATTATTGAATATTAATGGACTTAAAACTGAGCCCTGATTTACCCCTCGCCTTACAGGAATGGGACATGTCAAACCGTCACTAGACCCGGACTATTGAATTCTGGTACCAATTCCAAAGGCACGCGCAAATAAAGCCACTAGTTCCGGTATTCAACAGAGCAACTAAAGATTGTAAATGCAAAATTGAATCAAAAGCCTTAGCTATATCAACCGCGCATACATACAGGCTCTTCTTCATTATATTGTGACGTTCCATTATAGACAATAACACAGAATGTGCATTTTGGACTCCTAAACCTTGCCTGAAACCAAATTGATGATCACCAAAATCACATTTTTCACGCAGAAACGGGCAAATTATTTTTTCAAGTAACCTGCTAAGCACAGAGCATATGGTTATAGGTCTATATGAATTGCATAGCGCGGGGCCCTTATTCTTTTTAGACATACGTGTAACTAGCCCTTCACATAAAGTCTTAGGGACATACAGTTGGGACAAAATTATTTGAAATAACAGAGCTTAGGGACATACAGTTGGGACAAAATTATTTGAAATAACAGAGCTAAGTGTTCGAACAGCACATGTGTACCGTACTTCAAATGCTCTACTTGCAGACCATCCACACCAGAGGCTTTGCCTATTTAAAGAAGACGAATGTGAGTTAATAGCATAGAAAGTGTAATAGTGATGTAATTTTTGGGGGATTCAGCTTTGACAATTGTTTCTGTAATATTCCATGGAAATCTGTGTCAATTGGTGGTGGGTCGCAAGCATATATTGACGAGAAATGAGTGTGCCATTCAGTGTTGGTAATTTGATTTGTCAGGGTTGAAGTGGAACGTGTAAGTTTAGTAACCTCTTTCCACAAAAGCTGTGGATTATCCTGTATTGACCGTGATAAATTTTCAAATTGGCATTTTTTCAATTTTTCACATTTTTCTGAAAATTTAGCTTCGTCCATTTAACTAAATCGAAAACTATACCTGAACGAGGTCTATCGCAATCCTTCCATATTCCATACCAAAAACGATGACGGAGTTTAGCTTCCTTTAACCCAGGAAAATCAGACCATCCCATTTTACGCGTGTTAGTTTTAACTGATTCAGTAGGGACGGCAACATATGCGGCAACCTTTAGAGAATGTGATATTTCAGCAAGGTAACAATCAACATCCAGGGGGTCCCCGCGACGCGAAGAACAAAGAAGGTGATATGGTATCTTAATTTTACGCAACATAGAATTTAAATTTTCTTGATACAACTCTATATTTATTTTATCCCACGACCTCTTTGCGAACCGTTTTCTCACCCCTGATTTACCACTTAAAGACGCTGGAAGAGAGCAGGACAGTTCTAGATGTGAATGGTCACTAATCAAAAAATCTTGTCATACATGTACATTAAGACTCGCCGATTCTTGAAGATATGTTATAATAAAATCCAAATCTGAGGTGCTACCGGAATTGTGCAGATACGTGTAAGTCTGATCTTTATGTAAAATATGTAGGTGAGATGGAAAAGAGGCTTTTAACATCTGAGAAAGGGAAGCATTATCATTCTTTAAATCTGTGTTAAAGTCTCCGCAAAGCAGAATTTTTTACCTGATGCCCCAATTTTATGCGTGACTTTTGATAATCTGGCACATGCTATCGCGAATTTAGGGTTTGAAGTAGAGTTACGGTAATTAGTTTGCATGTATACACACAATACAGTTAGACTCCTAAATCAACAGCAATAAATAAATCAATAGCGTCAACTAATTTACTCTGAAACTTTTTATGTATAGCAACTGCGAGACCACCTGACGGTCGCCCCAGCGAGGTTTTAGCAGGACGAATAAAAAAATCATGGTCATCTGACAGCTCAAGCCGCACAGCATTATCCGAATTTATTAGGTGTTCGACGATGCACACTATATCAAACAGACTAAAAGTGAAAGCTAATACATCTAGCTTTTCTCTGGCACCATTAATGTTTTGGAACAGAAGCTTAACACTAGTTGGGTCATTACTTGTCATTATCTTTTACCGGACAGAACTCGGGGGTATGACTGGGGAGTCAGCTTATCACTGCGAGCCGAAAGCCTCTTAATCTCGGGGCAGATAAAACTGCTGCTGACGTGATTGCCGGAACAATTTGCGCATTTCACGGTAGTTGCCGTACACGGGCTCTCACGAGTGCTACTGTGACCACTTTCGCCACATCTACTGCACTTCGATTCGTTTGCACAATCGCGAGCTATATGGCCAAAGCTTTGGCACTTAAAACAATGTTTGGGCCTAGTCAATGGCTTCAAAATACGAAACAAGCAATATTCAATTTTGATGCGGAATCTTGGGCGTGTTCAAGATCCTCCTTGCTACTAAAGGTAAGCTGCACCACAGAAGACTGACCGAAATGTCTGACATTCTAATAAAATCTAAATTTTTTAGTCCGATGCAATTTGGGTTCCGGAAGTCTCACTCTACTGAGCAGGCTATTATGGCAATGACTCAGTTTGTTCATGACGCCCTCGACAAAGGTGATATTCCTGCTACAATTTTTATTGACATTAAAAAGACATTTGATACGATTTCCCATAAAATATTGCATACTAAACTTGATAACTGCTGCATAAGAGGCTCAGTTAATGACTTAGTAATGTCATACCTAAAAAACCGAAATCAGTATATAGAAGGAGGTGATACTTCTTCTTTATCAATATCTCAATCTCAGTCAGTTGGAGTCCCACAAGGCTCTATTTTGGGTCCACTCCTATTTCTTATCTATGTTAATGATATCAGTAATAGCATCAATGATATTGGCATTAACATATTATTCGCCGATGACAAGGCATGCAATGTCAGCAGCCCCGACTCTAGATCTTTGGAGCTTAGGTTGGAATCAGCACCGTCGAGGCTTATCTTATGGTTTTTGAGACATAAACTGACTATTAATTGTAATAAGACAAAATTCATCACCTTCTCTTGTACAGGGAAAACAGCACCGGAAATTGTGAGGATCAATATTCAAGGCCCACCCATTGAAATCGAAAGAGTTGATTATATTAAATATCTTGGGATAATATTGGATTCAAATTTATCATTTAAAAGCCATGCAATTTATCTTAGAATGAAACTGGCAAGAAATATTGGTATGATGAATCATCTGAAATTTGTTCTGCCGTTTTTTGCCCTGAAATCTCTTTATCATTCTCTAGTGCATTCATATATAAATTACTGTCCCATTATTTTTTGATTACTTTAAAAACTCATATTCTTCCTCTTCAGAGGCAACAAAATAAAGCTCTACGTCTATTGATAAATTGCCTTCCTAGCCCGTTTTCTTACCCTGGTAAATTGTTAACAAAAAGAATGTATCATATATTAAATATCCTTCCACTGGATCTTTTCTCTTCTTTCCATTCTGTTCTTTATATGATCAAATATGTTCAAGGTCTTTTGTCTGAGTATTTTTATTTGCATAATAATTTTTTCAGGATGGTAATCAGGTTTTGCATGCTTATTGGACCCGTGGCAGTTCTGTTGTCTGTCAGGCTTTAATAAAATCTGAAAGGTCCCGTTTTTCACCAAGGCATAGTATTATATTTAATTGGAATAAATTTCATAGTTTTATAGATTTGAATAATTCGTTGGTTAATAATAAAATTAGATTAATGAGTCACTTAATCAGTAATTATTGATTTGATTTACTTTTTGGGGTGGATGCTCCTCATTTCACTTTATTTATTTGGTAATTTTGATTTTATGCAGATTTTGTTTGTTGTTACTGTACAAAGAGTTGAAGAACAATCTTTTTATTTCGATATCTGGAGATAGCATTATTTATTTATTGCTGAGTGTATATAAACCCACACACGAGTTATTCTCACTGTGGGTCATTGATTTGATAGTTTTGTCGAAACATTTTTTATTGATTAATAAAGAACTTGAACCAAACCAGGTATAGTAGACGCATCAAAATCCTTATCGATTATTCCTAAATGCTCATTTTTTATCACTTTAGAGCGAATGTTTAGGCCTGGGGGAATAACTGCTGGTACACTTAGGGCAGCGGCTTCATCGGACATATGTAAGATAAGGCGATCACGCTTCAGCTCAACATGCTTTACCTTCTCGGCACAGTTGATTTTCTGTATAAATTCACGCTGCTTTACAGGGTTTCTTGATTTTAGCTCTTTAGGTAAATTTGTAAGCACCACTGGGACTGTGGTAGGCATAATTGTGGGAGCGGAAGGCCACTGAACTGGGACAGGAGGGATGGGGCATGAGGTTTCTTGCTTTTCCACAAGAAAGTTCAGCATTCTAACAGTATCATTCAGACGAGATGCACATCCGATGGATCAAGAATGACAAATTTGGGCAAGGTTTCATTGGCTCTCAGTCGGTTATCAAGCAAATCAAAAATGTCATTGAAAAAGGCAATTGCTGGGGGGGATATCTGTCCGAAAAACAATTTTGCACAATTCCATCGTTTCCCTGAGGGAATCTTTACTAAAATACTTGGTTGCATGCTTTATAATCGTATCTTTATCAAGTTTGGTCATTAACTGTCTTTGAAAAAAAAATTCAATAAGGGTGATATAAAAATAGAATCCTTCATCACTATCCGGCTAAAGCGAGTTCGCAATCATAATCCAAAATTCGGTCCAAGGTCAATTAAGATTGTTTTTTCACTCATCAATGTGCTAAGATCTTACATCTTTTGTCAAAAAACCCTTAAAAGTGAAATCTTTGAACAAAGATCTTACATCGTGCAAACGTCTTCCATCATTCTGCTCTGATCAGCGGTCTGAGAACATTTATGAGTATATCATCAAAGTTCTCTCATCATTGTTCTATGTGGCAGAACAGTGGAGGCCTTTACACTTTTTGCTAACATCAGTGAGCTGTAAGATCTTAGAACAAAGATGAGTTAAAAAACGATAATCTTTGCAGAAAGATGTAAGATCTTAGATGTAAGATCTTAGTGCTAAAAAACGTGCCTAATATGTAAGTCAATAAGTATATGTACCATGTAGGGATTATGCGTCACTATAATCTCTATTGCGAATCTTTTTTTTCTTCACCTAAAACTTACTGAATTAATAATGTTTGTGCAATATCCAATTAAGATGTTGGCAGTTTGAACTCTGAATTAATTTTGTTTTTCAAACCATGGGCGACAAATAAAAAATAAATCACTATAATAATTAAGTTGACTGGAAAGAACTAATCAAAATAAACTGAATATCATGGCTGCAGCGGCAGCTGCAACCTAGTAAAGAGCGAACCACGGCCCATAGTAACCAAAAGTTAAAAAACACGTTTAGAAAAAACTGCCTAGTGAAAAAAAATTCCATTCAACATTGATTCAGGAATGGTAACTATCGTTTCAGTTCGTATTAAAATATAAGTTTATTGGGAAAATAATTTTAGGGTTATTTCGAAAAAAGCCTAAAACCCATCGAAAATGGCGTCAGATCAAAATGAAAAGTGTACCATTGGATTCAGCATAGTCGAAAACTTTTTTCAGGGAAATTGAAGTCCCCAAGCTTGAAAAACAAGAAAAACCACTTTTTTGTAAGGGTAGCACTGATCTGTTTCCCTTTTTTTTCTCGTTTTTTCCACGGCTAGCGATTTACCAGAGCATCATAAGAATATTGCTACAAAGCTTGTTAGAAAGCTGAGCTTCGCATCTACTGGCATCCCTTAAAGTCAATTGCCTGCATATGCCGGATGGCACAAAATATCACATTATGCTGCTTTTCTCAAAGGACAGGGCTAGAAGGCTACAAGAACTTTGTGTATAGATGTTTAATTGCTCACATTAAAGCTATTTCTCATATCTACGTTTTATTTATAAATTCCTTCAACTTCAACTGCCAAATGGCACTAAAAATGGCACTATTGATGCCATGTCCCAAGTGGAAAAGCTAGGGACCAGTGGACTGCCAGAGCTTCTTATAGAGATGTTTAATGCCTGATTTGAAAGCTATTGCTCATACATATCTACGTGATTTAAATCAGTTTTGCCATTCGTAACTTCCAAATAGCACAAAAAACAGCACCTTTTGTGCCACTTCTTAAGTTGAAAAGCTTTGAAGTATAAAACGGTACCATTCTTATAATTATGTTCCAAACTCTTAACTGGAGATTTACAAGGGACCTTCCCCGTATACTCCCCCTCCCAGCCCCCTTAGTAAGTCTCATTAGTCTGTTGGGAGAATTTACTATAAACTCTTTAACACGGTCTGAATCTAAAGTCAAAAATCATGTTTAGAAAAAAAACTGCCTAGTGGAAACAAATTGCATCTGACACTGATTGAGGAATGGTGACTATTATTTTGGTTCGTCTTGAAACTAAAAGTTTATTGCGAGAAGAAATTTATGATGATTTCGAAAAAAAACCTGAAATCCCTCGAAAATGGCGTCAGATCAATTGAAAAGTGTACCATTGGAATCACCATGGTCTAAATCCTTTTATAGAGTATTTATCGTCCCCTTCCTTGAACAACAAAAAAACGACTTTTTCATTGATGTACCACTGATGCGTCTCCGGTTTTTTTTTTCTTTTTTTTCTAGCAGGGCTAGGGGGTAACCACAACATCACAGAGAGACGTATAATTGCTCATTCGAACGGAAATTACATTTTCTAGTGTCCTTTTCAAGTGACCTAAAATATTGGAGGGCAACTAGCCCCCCCCCCCTGAAGATACCCTCCTCCCAAAGTCATCCAATCACAATTTTGAGATAGTCATTTTGTTCAACATATTTCAAAGGTCAAATATCTTTGGTTTTGGTGAGGATACGACCCTCCATACTCCCTAGAGAAAGGGCTGCATACTGTATCGGTATCGGGCGCAATTATACCACGCGTATCGGCGTGAGCTTATTGTTATTGGGATTATTGGTATCGCATGTGTCTAGACAGATGTTTAATAGCTCATATAACAGATAACGCTCATATCTACGTGAGTGGCATAATTTCGTCAAAATCCTGAGGTAGGGGGCGGGGAGGGGGGGCAAATCTTAATCCAATTTTTCCAAATCAAATTAAAATGATAGTGAAAATGGCAAAATGTGCCATATATTACCATAGAGGCAAAGATATACTAAAGAAAACTGGCCCGTTTCTCGGGATGCTTGAATTATGAAGGATTATCTTAGTTTTTTTTTATAAACGAAATTTCAGCCGGGGGTGGTGGGGAAGGAATGAGGTCTGGGGGGGGGGCAATAGCCAGGCATTGAAATGAGCCATCGTGTAGAAGTGACACCAAATTAAACAAGAAAAAAAAAGCAAAAATCCTAAAATGAATTGTTATTTATCTTAAAAGGGGTTGATCCTAAAAGGGATTGGTAATAGTTTTATTCTGTAAAAATTGTCCTTAATTAGTTTGCTTTTACTGTACCAAAACTTCTATATTATTTTGTGTTTTCAGTAAAGCGCTAGTTTTCTATAATCCTAGAAACACAGGGAAACATAATTAGTTGGTTTATTTGCACTAGTTTGATTGATATATACTAGACAGGCTGCGAAGAAATAATTTTTGTCCGTTTTAAGTTTCAACTTCGCTCTTTACTTCCCTTGGAAAAACTTAGTTTTTTTAGATTAATTTAATATATAATGATATTAACTCCTGGAAACTCACCAATTTAAGATTTTATTTCACTGTAATTCTTATTTCTATTTCCGATGTTGTAAATATAAAAGTAAATATTTGTAATGTAACTCGTTTTCAGTACTTCACAAATGGTGCAAATGGTGCAGTAATTCACAAATGGTGCTTTAGACATGTACGGTTAGGTGAGGAGGAAGAAGACAGTAGCCCAAATCTTGTCTTAGTGTAGGCTATATTGTTCGATTTAAGTTTGGCTTGAATATTCAATTTAAATTTTACTCATTTTAAAATTATTGATTCATTTAGATTAGTACCTGTTATCCTTATGTTTGCTATGATCGTTCATTTTAACCTCATTTCTTTTTAGGTTTCATTTATTCTTTGATAATAATTTCTGGTTGCTTTTAGTTTGAATTATTGTAGGAATTTATTTTTGCTGATCGTTTAGCATGGCTCATTAATTTTCATTGAAGTACTTCTTTTTCGGAGAGTTTATTTTAATTAATATCTGTTCGTTTTTGATTGCCAAAGATTTGTTATTGGTTAATACTATGAATATTTCCACTTTCTTCGCGTATCCGTCTTAAGAATTCATTTATTTGATCTTAATTTATTAGTTATATATAGTATCTTTTGTAGTATTTCAACATCTCCCTGAATATTTCCTGAAAGTTTCAACTAAATGCCGTTACCCGTTCGTGAGATATTTTGGATATGCCCTTCTGACAACTGGAATGCACACTGTATCTTTTGATTGAGCTCAAGATCCCCCTCAACATTCTCTGAAAGCTACAACTTAATACCCTTAACTGTTCTTGAGATATTGAACACGTCATTTTAAGATGCTGGATATACCTAGTATATTTTAAATTAGTTCAACATCACCATAAAATTTCGACTAAGTACCATTACCTGGTCAATCATCTGATATTGCACGTACGCACTGACAACCGGGATGCACATTGTTGCATTTTGATTAAGTTCAACATCCTCCTCAAATCTGAAAGTTTCAACTAAATACCCTTGCCTATTCCTGAGCCATTGCGGACATGCCTTTTTAACAACCAAAATGCATATGGTGTCTTTGGTTTAGTTCAACATTCAGTTCGACATTTTCCTGAAATTTTCAACTTACTAATCTTAGCCGTTCCTGAAATATTACAGCTAAGCCCATTAACAACTGTTTTAAACATTGTGTCTTTAAGTTCAAAATCCTCCTCAATATTCTCTGAATGTTTCAATACCTTGAAATATTGAAGATATGCCGTTTTGACATATCTTTTAAATTGGATGCACCTGGTGTCTTTGGATTTAGTGAAACATTCCCCGGAATATTCAATGAAATTTACAATTTAGTAGCTTTACCCCCTCGTGAGATCTTACAGGTAAGTAGCACAACCTGGATGTACTATGCCATTTTGAAAAGCAGGACACAGTTAAACACTTTTGATTTAGTTCAATAGTTTTAGTTCTAATAGATGAAGTTGTAGTAGTATTTATAGTCACAGTCGCAGCCCCCTGCTCATACTACTACTACTGATATTATTATTACTGCTCCTACTCCTACTACTGCTATTAAAGCTAAGGCTACTGCTATTAATTCTACTGCTACTACTACTACTGCTTCTACTAAAACTATAGGTATTGGGGCGAACAAGTTAGGAAATATAGAAACTGCATGGAACTAAATCGAACACACTATAGGCCCACACAGGTTGCTAAGAGGACGTATCAGAAATGCTTCAGGAACGGTTCATAGTATTAAGTTTAAACTTTAAGCGTGTGTTGAAGGGGATGTTGAAGAAACCAAAGGTGCTATGCGCATAATGCTACTACAACTATTGCTACTACTCAAGCTAAGAGAATTAAGGTTAAACTTTAAAGAAATATTTAAATGGGTCTTTTTGAGGGTTTTTAAGAGTCAAAAGAGATTGGAGGGCAAGCAGGCTCCCTCCCAAGCCCCGTTCATTTTCCAAATACATCCAATCTAAGTTTATAGACAGTCATTTTGTTCAGCATAGTAGAACGGCCAAGTAACAATGTCTCTAGGGATGTAGGGCATGTCAATCCCCCATAATTATTTAATCAGCCTGCTATGCTTTAAAAGTAATTTTCGCTTAAAACTGAATCAAAAGGCACTGTGTGTATGATGGTTGCCAATAAGACATCTCAGTAATATCCCGAAAACGACTAAGGGTATTAAGTTCAAACTTTTAAATCTACTACTATTGCTACTTCTGCTCTTAGGATTTAACTAAATCAAAAGAGTGTAAGTATATCCAGGTAATAGGCTTGAGGTTGTATGTGCAGGCTTTCGACTCTTGTTGATAGAAGAGCATCGTCAAGTGCTGAAGACCATGTTGTGACCAATGTGAGCCCTGGAAAACCTCCATTAAACCTGAGGTCCCGTAGACTTCTTGCTGTCTGGTTTTACACCGGCATTGCAAACTTACTACTTCTGCTCTTACAATTTAAATAAATCAAAAGAGCATAAGTGTATACCAGTTGTCAAAGACCATAGAAAAAATCTTTTGGGGATCGATGTTATGTTTTTTCAGGTCAACTTGAGGAGGTATAAAATTAAATTAAACAATCTATTCGGGTCAGGATTAAAAATTGTTGAGAAAGTTTCTCCAACATGCAAATAGCAATACAACTATGGATTCCTGTTTGAAAAACCGTAAAGCTTTAAAAAAAAAATCCCACAAAAAAGACTATGCCAAAATAAAACGAACGGAGATTAATTTAAACAAACTTTTTCCACGAAAACAATTTTTCAAAGAAAAGTAAACAGTTCCATTAAACCAAAAATGAGCTGAAATAAAATCAAATAATCTTCCAGGCGTAAAACTACCACAAATCACTATTAATAAATAAATGAAACCTAAAACGAATAGAAATTACAATAAATAACCGACTGGAATCGAAAACGAGCAAAAATTGACATGAGTAGTGCTGACAACCCCCATGCCTTCTCAACACCAAAATATAATTTGCACTTTACTGAAAAAAAAATGACCGTGGATTGTCAGTTTAATATACATATACTGATACTTGTTCCTTGAATTTTCATGAATTTTTTATTTATTACAGTCAAAAAAGTGAAAACATTGAAAATGTGTTTTGTTTTCAGTAAAGGGCAAATTAAGTTCTTGTCTTGAGAAGGCATGGGGGCTGTCAGCACTACTCATTTTAATTTTGTGCTCGTTTGGAGTTTGACTCTGTTATTTATTTACAAATTTCTGTTGGTTTGGGGTTTCATTTATTTACTGATGGTGATTTGCGGTAGTTTTACGCTTTGAAGATTATTTGACCTTATTTCTGGTCATTTTTGGTTTTATGGAGCTCTTTACTTTTCTTTGAAAAGCTTGTTTTGTGGATAAAGTTTTTTAAATTAATACAGAAAGGAATAATTTTTTTGACTGTACCGAACCAGTACCATAAGCAGAATTCCGTTTATGGAGTATTTTTTTTTGTTTGGGGGGGAGGGGGGGGGGAAGGATCTTAGGGACACGGGAGAATAAATGGATAGCTATAGGATGTTTATGAGTATGTATATGAATATCCTATATATTCAGGGCTGGAGGCTGCATCATGTGCCCACCTCTATATGCTTGTCAATTTGCAGTCATGGACGACCGTTTGCTTGAATCGTAGTGTTTGTTATGAAAACGAAAAGGATGAAGAAAGGCCTGGAAAACTAAAATTATTCAGTATGTAAGGATGCGAGAATCCTCACATTTACCTGTTTAATGTTTGATCATGTCTAATTGTTTGGATCCTTTTCCGCACTAAAAATTTCCCCAAATAATTTTTTCCGTGACCTTTGCTGCCAAGAAGGAAATCATAAACTTATTCTATCATATATCTGTCAGTATTGATGGAAATCAGTCGGTTGCCAGTTACTAAAATGCGAGTCCAGGCTAAGCAGTATATTATCGGTCTTGCATAATTATACCTCTTTGCATGGCTCACTTAGATTTCTTTAGGTTTTAAGTTTAATTTCTTCATTTATGATAATTTCTAATCGTTTTCGGCTTAATATCTTAAATAGGCTAATTTCTTTAAGTGACATAACTGTTTTCAGGCGTCTTCAGATTTGTAATAACGGCAGCGTCGAAACGGCAGCCTGTATCCCCAAAAGTTCTGTAGCCTTGGAATACGTCCATCAGTAATGGAATCCTACCAAATTGTAAGGATGCGTACAGATACAGGACAAGTTTGTTTTTTTCATTCAGGCGTCTTATATTTGGAATAGGCTCAAAAGTATTTATGGGTCTATTTCGTTGATTTTTAGGTTGTTAAGAGCTTATAAACAATCAGTAACTATTTTGAAGGTGAAGAATAAGTTACACTCCTAAAGCTGTCATTCGTAAAGAAGCTGAATTTTCAATAAGGAGCTATTTTGCGTCTCATGGCAATGTCACAGACATGTTACAAAAAATATTGCATAACATAAAAAAAGAAGTTTTAATCATACGAGATAACTGACACAAACTAAGTAGTATTTCCGGATTTTCAATCGGCTGGTTTAAATCGACAGGTGATAATGGTCCTTTACGTCCTTTCTCGTCTGTCGACCTTAGAAAGCTACTAACAACCTTTGTGTGACCCGAACGCTAGGTATCATTGTGGTAACATATTTACACAATATTTGTGGTCTGATGCTTGGATAAAAAATACTCATGAAACGGTGCCACGGACCTCTTAAACAATCACGGCAAAACGGCAATGGTAATCTTCGTTATATAAAATACGGAAATAAAACACATGGATTCTACTGAAGGGGTTGTCAGATAGGCTGCAACATGTAGTTCTGAAATATATTCCGCTATACGAAAACAAGTTCTAACATATTTTGCCCATCCAAAATAGAAACACTTGGCTGAAAAAAAAGTTTTTGAATTAAGATAATTTTATTTTTGCCCGCTTGCAATATGCAAAAAAGAAGCGGCGGAGAAAAAAAAACAGGTACTGGTGCATAATGAGGACACATTTATATATTGTACAAGGAAACCAGTCATAAAAAACCCGTCAAACAGGCTATTCTCAAGAGACCACTATATATAAATGACTGCAGAGCCGTGGTTTCTCATTGAGTTAAAATTTTTAAACGATTGTTTTTTGGGGTTTAAGCAAGAAAAACGCACCTAGGTTAGGTTAGGTTACGTATTTAACATATGCTATGCTTTACCCATACATATTTAAGTGGAAAGTGTTTTTCACCAAACAGAGTTCAAGTGAAGGTGGGGGAAGGGGTGTTTTTCATGGATAATTACTTGACGATTATATGCGTGATTTTCTTCAGCTATGAGGTTATATGATAAACTATAGCTGTTGTTTTTAGAACATAATCTAAGTATGACAACCACACACAAGCATAAGACAAAGAAGTTAATTTATTAGTTTGTGCGTGTCTATGGTCATTTCCTGATATCAAATTATACCGACGGACGTACACAATGTAAAACAACAGTTTCCCTGCCTTGTGCCTTCGTGGGATTGTCATATTTGGATTAATTTTAAATAACGACAACGTCATCATGCAACCTCTTATAAGAAGATAACCATGGACATCCATATACGGCAGCAGTTCCCCTGCCTTGTGCCTGTGTGTGATTGGATTTTTTTACTTTTTTTTTTTACTTCAAAATGCAGATTGACCAATTGGGGTAATTCCCCGTGGGACAAGAAGAAAAGGGGATTCCCGGCATGATTTGAAAAACGATTAGAAAATAAAGTCTTCTTGAAATGAAAGTTTGCTAAGGAGAATTTTTAAGGCAAAATCGTCCGCAAGAATTTTTACGGGGAATTTTCAGCGAGGATGCAATTGTCTGGATAGAATGTTCCGGGGGGAATTTTATGTGGGAAGAATTTTCCACGGAGGAGTTTTCCGTGAGAGAAGGAAATTTTAAATGGAGTTGGAGCCAGGTTTCCCGGCATTATTTTAAAAACGATCAGAAATTAAGTCAAAAAACAAGTTTTTTTCAACTGGAAGTAAGGAGCAACATTAGAACTTAAAATAAGCGGAAATTATTCCGTATGTGAGGGGTATGCCCCCCTTTCTCAATGCATCACACTTCACGCTAAGGTTTTGGCTGATTGTCTCAATGTTTTAAGAATGACTCCTGAAACGCAAGGACCGTTTAATTAGAATATGAAGCTTTTTTAAAAGTACTAAAAAAGCGTGCAGATCGAGTGCAGATCGAGGTCTTGAGGAGGGGGGGGGTTAATCTTCCCATATACGGAATAATTTCTTTGCGTTTTAAGTTTCAATGTTGCTCTTTACTTTCAGTTGAAAATCTTGTTTTTGTATTTAATATAAGTAGGAACTAGTTTTTCTCAGTACTTTTTAATTAATGGTATTATTACGGAATTTTTTTTGGTTGGCCTCTAAATATCTTGAATTCTTTCTAGATCAGTTATGATGGTGCCAATAAACACGGGCTTCTCCAGAGATTACTGACAGTACGTTGGGGAGGGACAGAAGTCGTCCAGGAGTATATCTGTCCGTGTGCTTGTCGAAGGAGCGTAAAATTTCATTGTTTTAGTTAAAAAATTGAACCATCATTTCCCCCCAGTGCCATAGTTTGCTAACAAAACACAGACAAATAAAAAAGTCCATTGCCTACACAAGAAGTAGGACTTGTCCATAGCAATAGGTTAAAAAATGGAAATAATAACAAGGTGTCAAAACAGTACACGTCTACGAAGAGAAATCAAGATAGAGAAGGAGAGAGATATACATAAATACACAAATACAAGCTATCTACCCCTGCTCAGAAGCACGTCGTATCAACCTCTCCCTTCCCCCCAATGGAGCTCCATAGAATCTGACACCCACCATGTTGGCGCATATGTTAAAAAAAGGTCAAATGTTAAAAATGAGGTAATCGTAAAATCATAAAACGGTAAATGGATGAATTAAGGATAGTTAAGAATTGAAAGCATCGACGCAGCGAAAAAAAGAATATTCCTACAAAGAGAGAATAAGATAGATAAGGAAAGAGGAATAAATAAACGCTAAAATACAAGTTATCTATCCTGTCAACTCTCCCCCTGTCGAGTAGAACCCCATGGAAACCCAAGCCAACCATGTTGGTACACATGTCCAGATATTTTAGCTTGTTGCTTGTTATGGATGGCCAGAAGTCCAAGGATGAGTTCTCACGAACGTTATATTTTCTTGGTTCATGATCAGTTTTCAATGCGGTACTATTTCCTTTTTGTTGTTTTGGTTTTCAGGTTCTGTCCCGGTCAAACACCCGTGGTAAAGAAAATTTTTGAAATGTAATATTCAGTTCTTGGGATAAAAGACGGATATTGTGTATTTAAAGAATCAGCAGTCATCTTTTGGTTTTTGGACAACTTAAAATCATGTAATCAAGATGTTATTTACCCAAATCCAATTAACTATCAATCAAGTATATTGACAGAATTATATAATTTAAACCGAAGAAAGTCATGTTATCAAGGTCAGATAGCGAGTTTTTAGTAGGAAAAATGTATTTAGTCTAAAATTAATATCTTTTTTCAGGAAGCACCTGACAGAAACTTAAGAAACCGATAGAGACCTTCTTGTGAGAAGCACTCGGAATTAATGTCAGAATTTCTTAATCAGACAGCGCAGATATCACGTTACTTCATTTGTTTGCTGTTGCGGCGACTGCAAAACCCTTGATCTACAACTTCAAAAACCAAGGCATTCCACTTCAGGATTAACTGCACAGTTCCCTGTCCACATAACTCCCCACTCCATAAATCTTCACCTATCCGATGGTCCCTAAAAAATCCGTATCCAAGGGCCGTATCCAAGGGGCTAGGGGGGTTTGAACCCTCCCCCCGAAATGTTTTTCTGACACGTAAAAACGTAACCAAAATGGGTATAAACACATTTTTCTGCGTTTTTTGTGTAACCCCTTCCCCCCACCGCCCACCGAAAAAAATCTTTGAGTAACCCTCCCCCCGAAAAACAAATCCTGGGTACGGCCTTGCCTGCAACCTCATAAAACATTAATTTCCAAATTTAATAAGAAATCAATCTTTTTTTAGGATTTCACCCGATCTTCTGAGATTATTTTTTATGACCAATGTGCTTGGGAATTGAATAGGTGGGAAGTTACGTTGTTGTTTTTGTTTGCTGTGGGGAAGGGGGGGCTGTTTAATGGATAAATGTGTGATAAGGCGGTCTGGGACGGGGATTTTTATGATAGGGTATTATTGATAGGTAGCTAATTGGAAACCTCTATCGGTCCTCCGCACACATGATTGCAAAAATTTCTTTGGGAGAACGGTAACATTTCAAAGGACCAACACATGAAACAGCAAAAGAGAAAACAGGGGAACAATATGAAAAAATATGAAATTCTGGAAAAAATACAAAAATATTGAAATTTTGGAGGGGATGGGGACTCCTAAAGGTTCTTTTGTGTGCGTAAAAGGTCGTTATGAATGCAATGGTCTGTGAAAAACTAGAATTATCTTTCTGTCCTTTTGCAAGCAAATATGATATAAAATCTGTGGAGATGATGTTTAAATTTTGGCCTTTCAAATCTGTCCTGTACAACCTCAGTGTTTTTTTATGGATAGTGACAATTTCCCTGTCATTTTGAGAGAAGGGCTCAATGCCCATGCTCCCTAACACATAAAATAGCAAAACATAAACAAAATCGGAGGTGAAGGGAATTTTTGTTCAAAATTGCTCTTCCTCAGGATAAAATCGTAACTTTGTGTCGCTCCCCCCTGACAAAGAAGGGAGGGAATGAAAAGTACAAAAGTGCCCCACAAGAACAAGTACAAGCAGCAAATTTAATTTTCCTAAGTCACTGAGGCTCCTTCCTTTCTTTTTGTATTCTATAAACTAAGGCTATTAAAAAAAACAATATATAAATTACTAAAACTATTCTGCCTCAGATTATACATAAACTTTATACGAAATTGTAGATTCAGGTAGAATTTCTGCCAGTTTCCATGTATATATACATAGACTTAGAATTAGGTTTATTTAGACATATACTCTACCATAAGGCTAATTCACGTAGTCTTTACAAAAATTAATTAAAAAAAACTTTTTCCACAAAATAAGTTTTTCAAAGAAAAGTGAAGAACTCCATTAAACCAAAAATGAGCAAAAATAAAATCAAATAATCGACCAAGCGTGAAACTACCACAAATCAGCATCAATAAATAAATGAAACCCAAAACGAACAGAAATTACAATAGATAACCGAGTCAAACTCAAAACGAGCAGAAATTAACACTAGTAGGGCTCAAAACCCCTATACCTTCCCAAGGCCACAGCATTTTGAAAAAAAATACAAATGAATGTGCATTGTCAGTTTAATATACATGTACTGATATTTAGTAATCAAAATCTTAATATTATTTGATTTATTAAAGTTATAAAAGTTAAAACATTTATATTTTTCAGTAAAGTGCAAATCATGTTCTGGCCTTGGGAAGGCATTGGGGTTTTGAGCCCTACTCATGTTAATTTCTGCTCGTTTTGAGTTTGACTCAGTTATTTATTGCAATTTCCATTCGTTTGGGGTTTCATTATTTTATCGATGCTGATTTGCGGTAGTTTCACGCTTTGTAGAATATTTGATTTTATTTTTGCTCATTTTTGGTCTAATGGAGTTCTTTGCTTTTCTTTGAAAAACTTATTTTGTGAAAAAAGTTTTTTTAATTAATTTCTGTTCGTTTTATATTGACAAAGTCTTTTCAGGGAAAAAGAAAATCATACTTTAAATCTTTTTTTTTTTAGAGTTTATAGTTTGGCCTGCTGTTTGCATGCTGGAGAAAAAAAATTCAGCATTTCTTAACAGCATACACCCTTTTAAAAATCTGGACACAAATTGTAGTGTTTAATTTAGTTTCACACCTCCTCTAGTTCACCTGAAATAGAAAACTTGATACCATTCGCAAAAAAATCTGTTTACTTTCTTTGATAGCTTGGATACGCTTACGCTATTTTGATTTGGTTAAATTTTAAGAGCAGAAGTAGTCCCGATAGTTTATACATAAGAGCAGAAGTAGCCCCAAAATATTGAGCATAATACCCTCAGTCGTCCTTGGGATACTGCTAAAATGCCTTATTGGGAATTAGCATTAACACAGTGCACTTTGATTTAATCTTAAGGCAACATTTAGTTTTTAAACATAACGGGCAAATGGGATGGTGGACGTGGGAGGGGGACTATTTGCCCTCTAATAAATTTCGGCTATTAAAAAGGGCATTGGTTCATTCAATTTTCAATCGATATGAGCCCTTTTCGACGTTCCTACGACAACTTCTTCGATACGAAGTGCCCTGGTCTAAACAACAACAACAGCAAAAAAATAATAATACATTGTACCCATCGATATTTTCTATAAAAATGTCAAGCTTTCCAATCACTTTCGACAATTAAAAAGGGCACTAGGCCTTTCAAATTCCAATCGAATGAGCCCTTTTTAAGTTTCTACGACAACGCTTTCTATAAATACCTTATATGCCCCAAGGGCATAAATTACAACCCATTGCCCTGAGGGCTCTGAGGGCTTTGTCATCCTCAAAGACCTAATTTCCAGAACTTTCAACTACGTTAAACAAAACGGCTATCTCAAAATTTTGATTGGATGCGTTTGGGGAAATGGTGGGCGTGAGAGGGGCGTTAGTTGCTCTCCAATCACTTTCAACTATTAAAAAGACACTAGCCCTTACAATTTCCTATCGAATGAGCCCTTTTGAAGTTTCTACGACAGTGCTTTCAATAAAAACCTTATATGCCCCCAGGGCATAACTTACAACCCTTGCCCTGAGGCCTAGGGGGGGGAGGGTTTGTCATCCTCAAAGACCAAATTTCCAGAACTTTCAACTACATTGATTAAAATTACTATCTCAATATTTTGATTGGATGTGTTTGGGGAAACGGTGGGCGTGAGAGGGGGGTTAGTTGCCCTCCAACCACTTCCGACTAATAAAAAGGGCACTAGCCCATTCCATTTCTAAGCGAATGAACACTTTTAAAGTTTCTATGACAACGCTTTCTATAAAAATCTTATATGCCCCAGGGCATAACTTACAACCCCTTGCCCTGAGGGCTGTGAGGGGGTTGTTATCCTCAAAGACATAATCTCCGGACCTTTCAACTACGTTAAACAAAATGATTTCTTAAAATTTTGATTGGATATGTTTGGGGAAATGGTGGGCGTGAGAGGGGGGTTACTTGTCCTCCAATAACCTTTGACTATTAAAAAGGGCACTAGCCGTTTCAATTTCCAATCGAATGATTCCTTTTTGAATCTTCTGCGACAACGCTTTCTTTAAAAAAAACTTATATTCCCCCAGGGCATACCTTACAACCCTTGCCCTGAGGGCTGTGGGGGGACGGTCATCCTCAAAAACATAATTTCCGGACTTTTTAACTACGTCGAACAAAATGGCTATCTGAAAATTTTGATTGGATGTGTTTGGGGAAATGTTGGGTTTGAGAAGGGTGTTAGTTATCCTCCAATCACTTTCGACTATTAAAAAGGGCACAAGACCTTCTAATTTCCAATCGAATGAGTCCTTTTTGAAGTTTCTACAACATAACTATCTATAAGAACCTTATATGCCCCCAGGGTATAACTTACAACCATTGTCCTGAAGGCTCTGAGTGTGTTACCATCCTCAAAGACCTAATTTCTAAAAATTTTAACTACGTTGAACAAAATGGCTATCTGAAAATTTTGATTGGATGTCTTTGAGGAAAAGGTGGGTGTGAGAGGGGGGTTAGTTGCCTTCCAATCACTTTCAAGTATTAAAAAGGGCACTAGTCCTTTGAATTTTCAATCAATGGAGCAGTTTTTCAAGTTTCTATGACAAAGCTTTCAATAAAAACCTTATATGCCCCCAGGGCATAACTTACAACCCTTACCCTGAGGGCTGTTGGGGAAGAGTCATCCTCAAAGATATAATTTCCGGACCTTTCAAATACTTTGAACAAAATGGCTATCTCAAAATTTTGATTGGATGTGTTTGGATAAATGATAATAGGGGGCGTGGAAGGGGTGTTAGTTGCCTTCTAATCACTTTTGACTATTAAAAAAGGCACTAGTCATTTCGATTTCTAATCAAATAAGTCCTTTTTGAAGTTTCTACGACAACGCTGTCTATAAAAACCTTATATACCCCCAAGGCATAACTTACAACACTTGCCCTGAGGAATATAAATTTTTATTTGGATAAGTTTGGGGAAAATGTGGGCGTGAGAGGGGGGTTAGTTGTCCTCAATCACTTTCTACTATAAAAAAGGGGACTAGCCCTTTGAATTTCCAGTCGAATGAGCTTTTTCTGAAGTTTCTACGACAACGGCTTCTATGAAAATCTTATATGCCCCCAGGGCATAACTTACAACCCTCGCCCTGAAGGTGGGGTGGAGTGTCCTCCTCAAAAACATAATTTCTATTTTTAAATCAACTACGCTGAACAAAATGGCAATCTAAAAATTTTGATTGGATGCGTTTGGGGAAATGGTGGGAGTTGAAGGGGTGTTAGTTGCGTTCCAATCACTTTCGACTATTAAAAAGGGCACTAGCCGTTCCAATTTCCAATCGAATGAGCCTTTTTCCAAGTTTCTACGACAACTCCTTCGATACGAAGTGCCCTGGTATGGAAAAAATAATAATACATTGTGCTAACATCGTTCTTTACTTAAGCAGCTCTATTGCGCTGCCTATGATAATAAAGAAATGCACGTATATTAAGTCATTACGACTTATTACACAATTCCAAAATAAGGAACAACCAAGTTTGATATGTATGGATTTGTTTTGAACTTCATGGGGTCTAATTTCAGCGTTTGCGTAGTTCGGGCATTCACCACAGCATCTGGTGGTAAGATGTGGCTCTGCTGTGCTGAGGTTAAGCAAGCAACGTTTGTTCAAGACATGTTATTGTTGTTGTTTAGTTGACATTTAAGTGAATCAACTGCTCATATCATATACGTGCAATCGTTTATTAAATCTCGTTTATTTAAGTTTGAAAATAACACAAATTAATATTTGGCCCAGGCCAGGTCACCACTTAAAATATCATAGGGTTTTACAAGGGTGTTGTACAGAGCGTTCTTGCTTAAATCATTGACATTTGTCTGTATATCACATCACTATCCTGCTGTGGTCACGTAGCATATCTAGGAAAAAACAGCTAATACATATATATATATATATATATATATATATATATATATATATATATATATATATATATATATATATATATATATATATATATATATATATGTGTGTGTGTGTGTGTGTATATATATATATATATATATATATATATATATATATATATATATATATATATATATATATATATATATATATATATATATATATATATATATATATATATATATATATATATATATATATATATATATATATATATATATATATATATATATATATATATATATATATATATATATATATATATATATATATATATATATATATATATATATATATATATATATATATATATATATATATATATATATATATATATATATATATATATATATATATATATATATATATATATATATATATATATATATATACATATATATATAAAATATATATATTTTTATATATACAGACTTGACGCAGATTGCAATTCAAGACATTATTAAGCAGTCGCACTTACCTCATAATGATTCAGGCCTCAGATTTTCCAGTGTTTGGACATAATCTATTACTCTACTTCCGGTAATGATTGCTACTGTTCTTTTCTGAAAAGCTCTAATTTCGTCACATAAGTAGCTGGTATTCTGGGCGAATTGACCTTAAACAGGAACAGCATATTCGAGTTGCGGTCTTACATAAATTAGATAGGCAGTCCTAACACTATCGCTATCGCATCCATACCGGTATCTAGCAGCAAGAGTTTTGACTAATGCATTACTGTCTTTTACTAGGTTATAAAGATGCTCAAGAAACATACAATCATGCGAAAGCACAACGCCTAGGATTTTTTAATACGAAACTGCTGGATGGTACTGGGGGGGGGGCGGGGGATAGCTCGAGACCTCCCTTTAAGTGAAAAACCTGATGATATCCGGTTTGGCGTGGCTGAGAGTTAATCTATATTCCTTGCAATAATCAAATGAGGTTAGAAGGTTATCACTGAACTAAGGGTCAATCACTTCATTAGGTACTAAATACTAGAGAATAAAAGACAGATCATCACAAACTTAAATTGTACATCAAAATTTGCTAGAACAAAGTTGATGGGGCATATGAAGAAAAGGTCGGCATGTTTGGTCCCTTGTGGTGCTCCACATGTTATGTTTGTCCATTTTGAGTTAGTTTCTCCTTCAAACACCCGAGTACGCACTGTCTTTCAGAAAACTCGGAACAAGAGATAGAGTACGTTTGTGGGGCCCCATGGTTTTCATATCCATAGTGTGTCGACATATATCGATATATTTTAGTGTGGTTCTGTGTGTCTATCGTCTCCGGAGAGCAAAATTGTCATAATTGACTGTTTGTGTCGAAGATCAGGTAGGAACTTCCCCTCACTTAGTAATGACAGAACTGTAAGGCCATATGCTCAATTATTAGATTTTGAGTGTCTGGAAATTTTATATATATATGTAAGTAGAGATGCCCCTATTGACACGATTGCCCACCCCTGCTGCCACCTACAACTTTTT